>NC_088883.1:20196221-20368971 GCF_032884065.1 Artemia franciscana | reverse complement strand
AAAAAATATATGGCTCCAGGTGCTGATAATGTGGTAAATGAGTTTCTTAAATATGGTGGCTCTGAGGTTAGAAATAAGCCACTGAAGATTATGAATATGATTTTTGAAAAAGAGGAAGTACCTAACGATTTTAAGAAACCTTAATTAAACCGCTGTATAAGAAAGGTGATATGAGTGAGTGTTTTAATTATCGTGGCATTAGTCTGGTCTCTGTAAGCAGCAAATTACTTAGCAATATGATGCTTTTTAGACCAAGAGATGCTGCAGACAAACTTGTAAGAGAAGAACAGTGTAGTTTTAGAAAAGGCTAAGGATGTGTCGACCAAATTTTCACTCTTAAGTTGATAATTGAGAAGTACCTTAGTTGTCAAACACCTTTGGTCCTAAGTTTTAGAGATTATGAGCAAGCGTTCGATTCTGCTGATAGAAAAGCTTTAGCAAAGGTCTCATCCTTATATGGTATACCAGACAAATACATCAATGTGATTAGTACTATATATGAGAATAATAATGCTGTGATTAAGGTAAGAAATAAGGTTAGCAGCTGGTTTTATATTAAATCAGTATTTAAGATGGTTCTGTTCTATCCCCCTTTACATGGATCATTTTGGTGGACTTTGTCATTAGGAGCCCATGTTAAGCAATGGGAGACCACGCAACCAAATGAGGAGGTAAAACTCTCCTGGACTTAGATTATGCTAATGACTTAAGCATCCCAGATGAAAGTGTGAGCAAAATGAATGAAATTTTAGAGGTTTGCGGGTTCAGCGTACTGAAATAGGTTAAAAAATTAATATTAAGAAGACAAGGTCACTAAGGCTAGGAATAAGTGAAGATAAAAAGGTGACGTTGGGTTACGGAAAGATTGATCAGGTAGGTAGCTTCACTTACCTTGGTAACATTATTAGTAAAGACGGTGGGAGCAGTCAAGATGTTAAAAGTAGAATAGCCAAGGCTCAGGGTGTTTTTTCACTGTTAAAAAAGAAGTTTGGAAGAATAGGAAGATAAGTCTGCAATACAAGATTAAAACATTTGAAGGTACAGTGATAACAGTGTTCAAATATGGCTCTGAAGCATGGGCGCTCCGAAAAGCAGATGAAGTTCTATCAGATGTTTTCCAGAGAAATTGCCTACGGATTGTTCTGGGTACCCGGCTGACTGACCGTATTTCAAACAGATGGATGTACAAAAAATGTGGCTCAATCCCGCTTTCTATGGAAATAATAAAATAAAGGTTAGAGGGCTAGGCTTACGTTCTGCGGATGAAGGATTGCAGATTGCCAAAGATTGTCCTTTTCGGCCAACCATCTAGGGCTAAACGGAAAGCTGATCGTCCTTGTCTGGGCTGGGAAATGGGAACTTTCTTAGGAGGGTGCAAAGAGGGAAGCTTTGAATAGATTGGGATGGAGGAGAGGCGTGCATAGCTGTGTTGGTATCAGGCGCTTTGGTGCTACGGTGAGTTGTTAGTAGTAGTAGTAGTAATGGTAACTTCCTTTTCAGTGACTGTCTTAATCCAATCCAAAAATATCAATTACTGCGCTTAGTTCAGTAGCATCAAACGTCTAAATTTCAAATCAGGACCTACAGGGGCGGATCTAGACCAAAATATTTGGTAGAGCCTATTGTGAAAAGGGCGCCAATAAGAAACATTTTGGGAGGGGCTCAGTGTGAAAAGGACCCGAATAATTGACTAATTTGACAAATCTATTTTTGAAAAAGTGTGAAAAACAGAAAAAAAAATGAGGGCACCTGAAAAATTTTGGGGGGAGGTTCCCGATCCCCTCTTTCTGGATCCACCAGTGAGAACGTATACTATTTGGATACGACCAAGTTTCTTAAATGGATGCGTCCGAATTTGTTAAAGAACATTTTAGTATTTTAGTTCTGGACAAATTTATACCATATTAGAGTTTTTCATACATGTTTCTTCTAATTAGCCTTTCAGATATTACGGATGATACTGGAATTTTTCATAAGACGGGAAGAATCAAGAGCTAAGAGTTTGTTTTAAAAACAATATTGTTAGTGTTCTATTTAACAAAAGAGTGAGATCCCTTGTAGTAAGAGTAAGATCACTTATGGTAACAATTCACTGCTAAATTCCGCCTTTAATCTATACCTTAGATATTTGCAAGCTTTCGAGTCAATTAGGTGACTATACCAGTATCGTCTTTACAGATGATGAAGAAGCTCTCTCCAAGATCTTCTGTTCTGTTAGCAGAGCTAGAGGCAATTGAGATAGTCTTAGCCATCCTTATAAATAGCCCACCATTGAACATGGAAAGGGATAGAGTTCCAACCAGAAATGCAAACTGAGATATAATCTAACAAGAAGGTAAGTATGGTTTTGACAGCAAACCAAAAAAGTCTTTAAGACCATTAGAAGAAGAAGAGGAAGAAGTAATAGCATCATTACCATAAGAGCGTCATATGGTTTCATAATTGTTTTGAAAATATGTCATGAAAAAATGGATATAATTCACATGCAAGAGCATTAAATTCCAAATATCAACCAAATTCTTTCATTTCTAAGTATTCAGGAAGCTTTAGAAATCAGTCTCGAAAAGTTAAAATCCAGGAATCCATACAATGGTGTTGTTTCCTAGGCTCATTTATGAGCTAGAAGATAAAGTTTCCGGTAGAACTTGCTCATTTTAATTTCTATTTTGAAACATAGAATAAAATATATTGTGGGATTATTTTAATGTTTGCTTTAAACAAGTTGTGATTAATCCTTGTTGTTTATTTTACACGCTATTCCACTAAATTACACTATTTTTTAGTTTTACTTCCAATAAAATTTAGAAAAAATTGCAACTTATGCTCCTTAAAAGCCACAAAAACGTATAAGACTTAGATTTTGCTTTTTCTTTTGGGTATCAAAAGAATTCCAAATATTGCAATAAAAGCAAGACGTGTTTATTTGAATTGCGTGATAGTATATTAGCTTTTTGATCATATCTTAAAATTTTTGTTTCAATTTTGGAATTGTATTTCAACTTCATGACACTTCCTAATTTAGAGTTAATTTACTCTGTAATAAAACAATAAAAAAGAAAATAAACCCCAAAACAGAGTATGAGAAAGTAATGAGTGAAATAACGACATTATTTCCGCTGAAATTTTCCTTATGTAAACATTTGTGCTCACAATTATTATCAATGAGAAAAACATTGAACAAGATAGAATGAATATTATTGCTAGATGCCACTGAGTTGCAGTTAAGCACTGTTCATACTAGGGTGTCACTAATACCAAGATTTAGCAAAATATGATAATTTTGAGAATAATTTGAAACCGAACGAGGCTAAAATAGATATTTAGCTAGCGTCCAAGAAGTATATCGAACTAAAAGTGAAATTTAATCAATTTGAACTGAATTTTTCACGAAATTTTTCAATTTACTAATAGGATTTGGCTAATCCAGATAGGCAAAAAGCAGCAAAGAAAAATAAAAAGCGGAATAAGAAAGCGAAATATAAGAAAGAGCTACTAGAGTTGATCAGAGTTCAACAATGTTTGTACGACAAGAGGAAGATGGATTACGGGATATATGAGATAAAGACTAACACATGGGATAATTACCCTTTCAGTTTATTTTAAGTTTTTAAATTACCCATTGTGAATGGTGAAACCTGATCACTAGTGTCAGTTGGCTTAGGAACGGGCTGAATCTCAGTATTAGTTAAACATCATTATGAATGGGCCTATTACGGTAATAGCATTTTCTTCGTTGTTTCGCAACACAAATGAATAAGTTCAAAAAATCTACATTAATCAATATGTAGCAAGAAGTATTTCAAGATATAACGGGCGTTGGACCCTTGGCCTTAAATCTATATATATAAAAATAAGTTGTCTGTCTGTGTGTCTGTCTGTGGATCAGGTGACGTCATGTTTCTGTGTCGGCTGACGTCATGAAGTTAGTTGTCGTCATTTTTGCTATGACGGTGACGTCATTAAAGATATTTAAGACATATATGTTCACGTAGAAATCTATTAATGTTTAAGTTTAAAATGACTGATGAACTTACAATGGCAAAAGCCGATGAAGATGCTCAAAGAGTCTATGCCAAAAAACTTGCTGCTGATAGAGAAAGTCAGAAAAGAAAGCGTGCCGACGAATCAAAAGAACAGCAAGGAAACAGGCTTGAGGCTAAAGAACGTAAAACCGCGCAGTTAGATGAAGATCCACCTGGACAGCGAGAGTCAAAACATATCAAAACTGAAAATGATAGCGATGATGATTGGGTTTGGGATTTTGACTTGGATAAGGTCATCAATGCCTACCAGATTTTAGTTAAAAAAAACAAAGGTTCGACGATATGTATTTCATAGTGAAGCTGAAAAATAAAGAAGAAAAAGAAAACTGAAAAAAGAAAAAATGTAAAAAACTAAAAAATACTAAAAAGAAAAAACACTCAAAGAGAAATTACAGACCGGGACACAAATGACGACCGGGACAGAGGGAATATAAATAACGACCGGGACACTCAAAGAGAAATTACAGACTGGGATACCGGGACACAAATGACGACCGGGACACAGGGAATATAAATGACGACCAGGACACAGGTATTTGAGAATATCGTTCAAAGACAAATTTTTAATTGTAAGAAGACCGTTGAAAGAGAAATTTCTAATTGTAAAATGACTGAAGAACCTACAATGGCAACGGTAACACCATCGAAGTAGATAACCAGTGGGTTGTTCCATATTCCCCATTAGTGCGAAACGTCAACCCCAAGTCAAATTCGTGCATTGTTTGGCATCATTTTAACAACTTGCTCTCCATCAGCTCCTACAGAGTTATGGGAAAAATATATGTCAAAAATGTCCGAAGATATACTCTATCGAAAACAGTTAGAGACGTCAGATATGACTTTTGATTTTACATCAGAAATTTATAAATACACTTTAGTTATTATAGAAGATTTGTGCGTACGTATGGCAAACAAACCTCTTCAGGATTTGGGAATGCCTTCACCTAACCGTATCGCTGCTGTTTCGACATGTGTAGAATTGGATCGTGAAAAAAGTTACAGTACGAATGATCTATTGTCGTATGTACAAAATAACATTTCCAAGTTAACGTCGGAACAAAAAGACATTTATGATACGATAGA
This sequence comes from Artemia franciscana, assembly GCF_032884065.1. NCBI lineage: Eukaryota > Metazoa > Arthropoda > Branchiopoda > Anostraca > Artemiidae > Artemia > Artemia franciscana. Next base: position 20,363,845 of record NC_088883.1, on the reverse strand, counting down.
CTCAATTTCAGGACGTATACAACTACCTGCTGATTTCTGTAATTTAGTGACGTCCAAAAATGAATTGATTGAAAAAGTATTTCCGAATATTCTAAAAAATTATAAAAATAATAAATGGCTAAGTGAAAGAGCGATTCTCGCACCCAAAAATATAGACGTCCACGAAATCAACAATATTGTTTTGACCAAGATTCGAGACCAGGCAGTCCTTTACAAGTCAGTCGACACAGTTTTGGAACCAAATGAAGCGGTTAATTATCCATCTGAATTTTTAAATTCCATAGATCTTTCAGGGTTTCCACCACACGTGCTACAACTAAAAATAGGCGTACCAATAATACTTTTAAGAAATATCAACCCACCAAAGCTTTGCAATGGCACGCGACTTGCCGTAAAAAAAAACAATGGAAAACCTAATAGAGGCCACAATCTTGACAGGGCCTTTTGAGGGTGAGGCTGTTCTTATTCCTCGCATTCCCATGATTCCAACGGATCTGCCTTTTCAATTTAAAAGATTGCAATTCCCAATTAGATTAGCATTTGCAATCACCATTAACAAAGCTCAAGGTCAATCATTAGAAAAATGTGGTATAGATCTTAATACTGATTGTTTTTCCCATGGACAATTGTGCGTTGCATGTTCGAGGGTCGGTAAACCTGACAATCTATTTATATGCAGTGACAATTGGACAGCGAAAAATGTTGTATATTCGCAAGTTTTACGCAGTTAATTTGTATTGTATCTATCTATCTATCTATCTATATAAAAACGAGTTGTGTGTATGCATGTTTGTTTGTTTGTAAAAAGAGCGTTTGCATATGACGTCATTATTAGTACATACGGCTTTGTATATGCACAGACAATGGGAAAGCCAAGAATGTTGTATATTCGCAATTTTTACGAGTTTAACTCCTGCAGACGAAATGAATGCTTGCCTGAAAAATTCTAATTTATGGGCACACATAAAAATATTAAAATTAACTACAAATATCCGTGTCCGATTGCAAAACGATGACTCTGGTCAAACATTTTCAGATCAATTGCTGGCAATTGGAAAACGGAAAGCTCCCAGTAGTGGGAAAGCCAAAAATGTTGTATATTCGCAATTTTTACGTAGTTTGAAACACATATATAAATCTATCTATATTCACAGGTGGGACACAGGGACACAACTACAATGGCGCGTAACTAATATGGCGCGTAACGACTTACGCGCGCGGGGGGCTTGGGGGGGGGCGCGAAGCGCCCCACCAACTAGGTGTTGGGGTGGCGCGAAGCGCCACCCCAATAGCTAGTATCAGATAAATGTCCCGCTTCTCATACATAAACAAAGTAATTTCATTTGCGCTTTAAATTCTCTGTACCAGACTACATTCAAATGCACTTCAAATGCACTAATCTTTCAAGCTGCCAAGCTTTCTTATCTTTCAAGTATGACCGTGGAAAACATGTTGGCTTGTAGCATTAATATTTTTTATGAGTCATCATACTAGCAGGCTGAATCTTTCCCCATTGATTTTAGTTTATGTATACTGTCGAAGTCGATTTTGAATTTCATTTTTTTGATTGTTTGGTGGCCATAATGTCTGATATAGGAAGCGAGTTGACTTTTTGTATGTAAGTATGTTTTTCATTTATTTTGTCTTAGATTTCAGAAAGTTTGTGTATGTTACGTTTAAGTTGCTGTGGTTTGGCAATGAGGTCAATAAAAGCGAGTTGCATTTTCTACACCCGCTCTTGGTTATTCCCCTTGCCAGGTTAAGTTTGAGAATAGAATCTTAGGCGTGCTCTTCTATTGAGGAGTTCCCTCCTCCAAACCCCCCAAATAATGGGTTTCCAGAAGGCATTTTCAATAACAAGTCTTTTCTTAATAACTTGCATCTGGGCCCCGGCACATATGGGAGATGACTGATGGTTCTCTCTGGACGTCTTGGTTACCTCTGTCAGCATAGGAAGAACTAGTGTTTAAGGTAAGGAGCGATAGTCTTTCACTTGGATACCCTCAGTCTGGCTTTTTCAAGAGAACTATGTTACTTCTTCCCTCCTTATTTTTCATACCCGACAATACTCTGCCTTCATAATATTTCTTTTACCACTAAGGGGATCACCACAAAACTTCCATAATAGTTTCCATTCCGTATCTGTCTCCTAGTTTTAATAGTCTTTCATGTCCACTAATTGGGAGGAGGTTAGAGGGTATAATCATATAAAGAAGGAATTTCCCATAGATCTCTTTGCCCCCTTCTTATTGTCCAACAACCTTCTTAGGTATTTTCATTAAAAGATATCCTTTTTTGGTATTGTCATTTATTGAAATCGTAAAAACAACAGAATCGCCCCCTTTCCAATTTCAAAATACACTTACACCCACCCCCTTCACCTCAATACATTTATCCAGGAAAAAATACCTAATTTAAGATGGCACGTCGAAAGTATATTTTCATGAATTGATACCCCTGAACACCTTTATGTATGGAACTATACACAATTGCCAAGCCTAAGATAAAGACTGGTAAAGCTAGTGCATCCTTAGTTCTTCCTGTGTTATTATTTAATGTCTTCGGAAGTATTCTCCACTGTCTACTTTCCGGGGTTTTGGATTCTAACTGATGCATGATTGGGATCAGCATTGTTTATTCCATGATTATGAAAAGTCGCACAATTAACTCGACTGAGGTGTTATTAGCCAAAGGTCTCGGACATTAAATAAAACAGATACCACTTGAAGACGCATAATACGGGAATTACAATTCTGATTTTAATATTTAAATTTGTTCGATTAAGAGCGTTGAAGAAAATTCACACCCTAAAGGTGTAGGACATTTCCAGAAATTAATGTTGGAGAGAGAGGGGATAAGCCATCAAAATATATCTAGGAAGAAGCAAAAGTGGAATAAATTGCTCTTCTGGAAACAAATCATATTTTTTTCAAGCTTCGAAAATGTTGCGGGTTTCTATTCAAACACCTTTGCTCGCGCCAAAATACCGTATAAATACCACAAAAATTATAAATACTGTATAAAGTATTAAAGACAAAACTGACATAAAGCTAGAATAAAAATAATAAATAATTACCTCAATTTTTGTTCCATTCTGAACACCTAGAAAGAAAATACATTGTTATATCAAAAGCTATTAATACAACAAAATATAATAAGAATAAAATAAATGGAAAAATGGCAAAAAAAATTAAAAGCTGCTCACGCAAGAAAAAAACACGCTTCTAGGGTTATCTCTAAGGCAAGAGTTCTGGGTTCAAAAGACCCCTAGGGTGCTTGAAAGCATTTCTAAGGTCATTTTTGAAAAAAAAAACAAATCTTTACGATCGCTTAGCCTGATATGTATATTAGTAACAATTTTAAGAAAATATTATGGCATTTGCTAATCGGGGCTGGAAAACCGTTTTCCTCTTTAAGACTCAAACGGTTACGGATCTGAACAAAAACTAGACCTCTGGTGGCAAAGCCTCGTGGAGTGTTGCAATGACGAAGCAACACATTGAACTACGTGTCGTGGGTAATGAATACATATACTCCCGTATCATGTTTGCATATTTGTTTTGATTTTTTAAGCTATTATTTGTAAGTGTAACGTGTAAATAGAGATCTCCTTAAATAAACTCTGTATGTACAAAGATCGCCGAATTCTGAATCCGCTCTATTTTTGGTTTTACGTGTATTAAGACTGTTTGCTATTTACTGCGGTTAATGACAATTCTTGAAACGGTTTACCATCGAAAAAATAAACCAAAACTCATAAGAGATACCGAAATTTTGCTTAGGTTGTCGAAGAAATAGCTTCAAGTTCTAAAAGTATTCAAAGTTACTTGATTTCTTAAAAGTTTAGCTTCAGAGTCAGGGTATTTTGCTTAAAAAAAATGTAGGAAGTCATTACAATCAAAACTTCGAAATGGAAAAAAATACAGAATGAATTTTGTTTCTGGAAAACTAAGGTAAGCTCCAGATCTTAAATGGTCAAGACCTGTTTATTTGCAGAATACAAAAAATCATACCTTGTCTAAAAGAAAAGTTGCCACTAAGATGTCAAGGAAATCGATCAGCGATTCCTCGACATTACTCCATTTATGGGCATATCGAGAATGCTTGTATTTTACTGATTTGTTAAGTTTTTCATATAAACTTTGGAAATTTTTATTATATTCAGCCAATAAGGATAGTTATCTTGAAGGGATTCCTCACAGTTTTAATGCATTCTAAGAATTATTAGTTTTCCAGTATAAAATTAGCTATTGCCATATTTGTGTTGCGAGAGCAACACTTTGGTTTTGTCCCGTTTTTTTGTTTTTTTTTTCCTATGCCTTCTATCTCAGCTTATTCCTGGAATCTGGTAAGGGTCTAACCAGTGCGGTTTTTACGGAAAGTGTGGACCTCAGGCTGGATTGATGAATATGACATTACATTTTGGAAAGCTCCGTAGAACTCTTGCCTGGGGCCAAAAAGGATGGTTTTTGCTTGTCCTCGAGCCAGAGCCTATGATGTGCGAAGTGGAGTGGAGTTGTATAGCCTATGTCGGAAAGGAGTATCTGAAGTTGTGCAGCCAAGCTTTCGTTTCATCAAATCATATTTCTGCTTTCGAGTGGAAAGCTCTGTTCTAGCAGGCAAGCAGGCAGGCACCAATTTCAAATTGAAGATGGACTAAAATCTCTAAGTGTTAAATATATGCGGCAGTTCCCCGGCCCCACAGCCAATATATCTTCTTTGAGTGATAAATAGAAAAATTTACAGAAACAAAAGAGTGCGATTTTCCCACGGGTCCGAAAGTGCTGCTATCTATTGTTTCTACCCATTTCTGTTCGTGATTTCAGCTGACTTTACCATTCTTTTTTTTCTACTTGGGATTGCAATAGAGAAATGGTATCAGATATGCCTCTTAAACTTTAAAAGTTCTCTCATTGCTAATGAAATTAGAGCTTATCCTTTGCTCCTTTTTAAGTGGTGGTGTTAGAAAGTTGGCCTCCGGCAAAAAAGTCAACTTTTGAACTAAGACAGATAGAATTTTTTTTTTCAATGGCAATCGATAGACCTTGATGAGTTGATCAAAGTATATGTCATCCATTTTTTGGTACAAAAATTCCTTCATGAGATACATCAGTTTGAAAGTTTCAAGGGGTTGACAACTTCAGTGGTAAGATACACACTTAAACCAAAAATAGGCCGATACCAATTGTGAGATATGTAGGGGACTTTCAAGCAACAGTCGACTATTAGCTTATAATCATCTTTGGCAATGAGGGGTTTGCAACTTTTGCTGATTGGTGTACCTATTATCTGTATCTGGTGTAATTGATGGTAAGAACAACTTGGTTCCCGATTGTAAGACATGTAGGGGAGTTGTAAGTAATAATCAGCTGTTACGCTACAATGATCTTCAGCGACGAGGGGTTTGCAACTATTGCTAGTTGGTGTACCCATTATTTGTTTCCGGTAAACTTGATGTATATCACGGGAGAGGGACTTGTAAGTAAGAATCGGTTGCTAGAGGAGGCTCATGAAGGGCTACAAATTTGTGAAAATTGGTGCACATCTATGGGATTTGATCCTGAAAAGTTACGGAGAGCTTCATAATACCAACTAGATTATACAAGATAATGTTCCAAGTTTCCATCCATCACGATGTCTACGATTGAAAAGGATAAAGTTCAACTGGCTGCAAACTCAATTTAGTCCCTTCTTCCGATATTCTTTTGCTGTTGTTTTTTCAACGCTGAAGAATTTGATCATGTGATTACTGATTGTGTTCTGCTTTGAATATGCCGTTTTGAATGCTTTGATAGTTTTGACAACTTCAGCATTTAACCGATAGCGAAGAAACAAAACCAAAGTGTTGCTCTCGCAACACTTTAATCGGCGAAGCCGGACAAAGGTTGCCGCAACACTTCACGTTGCCCAGGCAATGTAGGTCTAGTTTTGTTTCTTCTTATCAGATTTCTTTTTTCTTAAATAAAGACAAAAAGGATGGCATCATTATTCAAAGTTCCTTGATTTCTTATAAGTTTAGCTTCAGAGTTAGGGTATTTTGCTTTAAAAATGTAGGGGATTCATCACAATCAAAACTTTGAAATGGAAAAAAATATAGAATGAATTTTGTTTCTGGAAAACGAAGGTAAGCTCAAGCTCTTAGAAGGCCAAGATCTGTTTATATGCAGAAGACAAAAAATTGTATCTTATCTAGAAGAAAAGTTGTAACTAGGATGTCAAGGAAATCGATCAGTGATAATAAGTTTAGAAATTATTTTTTAGTTTAGGCCAACAGCTCAATTCAGATACAGAAGACCGCTGTCTCATTGCTTGCGTTACATGACATTAAAAGTTTAAAATATAACAAACATCAAAACCCAAAGCTTTAGAAAAACAAATTAGAACTTTTGTGTTTCGAAATCTTGTGTATTATGTTTCGGATTATGAGAGATGGATATTTTGTTTATGTTTTCCAAAAGATAATATGAAGTTCTGTCAGCGTTGAAATTTATTTTAACGCTGACTCAATAAAATTTACTACTCAATACCACTCAGTAAAATTTAGGAAATTCGCGAAATCAGAAGTTCAGAATAGAAAATTTCAGAAAAGGCGCAAAAGGAATTTTATTTTTGAAAAACCAAAATCATTTCCAGTTCTTAAAAGATCAATATCTGTCTATCCGTGTTGAAAGGAATTCTGTTAAAAAAAAATTACCTCTAGGATATCTTTAAAATTTTGAAGCGCCAGGAAATTACTATTTATTGAAAATTATTGTTGGAAATTATTTGTACGTAAACAAAGCAATTTCGTGTACAAGAAAGTTCATGTCATCTTGATTACTTTTCATTGTTCTTTTACCTAGGAAAACAGGATACAAGCTAAACAAAAAAGGGAAAATAAGGGACTGCCTTGAATGCAGAATTGAAGGATAAAATGTCTATAGTCCCTACAGCATAATCTTAGTTGTAGTCCTACCAGGAATTTTAATTTTTCTTAATTCAATATTCACAAATCACAAATTTTTGTGAAATATTCACAAAAATTGTTTACAGTTTCATTCCCACGGTCAAAAGTACTAAAAATATTTATTAAGATTTAAAACCAGCCACGTAAAGTATAAGGCCATCCTTCCCATGCCCCCTCCTTCCTGTGGAGTTTAGATCTTATGATAGTTCCGATTTTAGCTGCTGTTTCTGACGCTAGATTGAAACTCCGTCTTGTGATTACCAAAATCGTTGCTAAAAGGAGTAGACATGACCATAGATCTCTAGTGAAACTGCACTCATCCTGCTATGATTATTCTGCGCTATTTTTATCTGTTTGTTTAATATTTTCCTCAAAACCGACATTCGAGCTCTTTGTTCGGGGTGTTTTTGATTAAATATTTACTATATCTGCTACTGTGGTATAAAAATAGAAAACTATACAAGAATTTTAATTCTGCAGTTATAATGACGAAACTGTCTGAGTCTTGCTTTTATGAATTTTAAAACGGTCTTACCATGTTTTCATATAAGGTAGCTTATTTTGTTTTTAATTTCGGTTTTCTTGCTTATATTGTATCCCTCCAATTTCTTTTTGTGTTTTTTAAATTATTACTATTATTGTTGAAAAGAGTTCACAAATTTGTGCGAAATTATTCTTGCTCATTAACGATTTGTCGAAAAATACAATTTTTTTTCAATTTTTGCTTCGGTTAATTACTAGCCCATAATATGGAAGTTTATGTTTGTCTAATATCTTAGTTCAAAAGTCCATCAGACAGAAGGGGGCAAATTTGCAAAAAGTAGAGGGCAACAAGGATCTTTTTTGTTTATTTTTTAATGAAGATACAAAAAAGAGACTGCTCAAAAATTAGAGAGGGGATAATTTTTTCAATATTCTTCAATGAAATACTAAAACAGGTATTTTCAAAATCTTAGGGGGAGGAAAGTAAAAAAAATCTAGGAGGTTCATTACCCCCTTCTTTGCTTCTCCTCCCCCTATTGGTACACCTGCTGTCGGATTTCCAGGTCTTGCTTTCCCACATTTTTATTAAATATTAGGTAAACGAGCCCCTTCCTTATCTCAAGCACCAAGGTACACAATTTCTGTTCTATTGCTTAAGACTGACTTTCGATGGATACAGATGCATTTCTAATAAGTGTTACATGGCTTCACTGAGAAAACAACTATAATGACCTTTTATTATATTTCCTATAGATACTTGAAACTATACACAAGAAGCCTAGTAAACGCATTAATCCTCGATGCTTTAAATGTGAGACGTAATTTGAATTATAAATTTTCAAGTAAATAAACAGGAAACCTATTATATGTGTGACTTATTTTTTAATTCCTAATAGTATTAAAAAATGATTTGTTGCTACTCTTTTTGTTTCCTTCAACACTGCAATAGGGCCTTAGTAAACAGATAAATTTTGTTGTGGGAGAGGCGTAAATTTAAAAACACATGAGGGGTAACCTCTATCGAATAAACAGCCTAAAGGGGATGAACTAGCAAAATCCAATAAAGGATAGAATTAAGTCAAATTTAGTGGTAGGTAGTTTGTGCTGTGTGGATATTATTTTGTGCCGAATAGCATTGGCTGGCTCTGCCTTCAATTGTCTCAGAAATGTTTGGAGAAATAGCAAATATTCCCAGAAAAACTCAGAATTTATAATAGCAATATCCTCTCCGTCCTTACATATAGTTGTGAAACTTGGGGTATCACTGCGCAACTAGGAAAACGACTACGGGCATTCGATAATAACTGCCTAAGATCTATTTTGAATACACATTGGACTGAGAGAATAAGAAATGATGAGATTTATACCATGACAAATCATACCCCCATCCTTGGTGCCGTTAGAAAGCGACGATGGATGTATTGGGGGCACATGGTGCGAATGGGTGATGGAAGGCTACCTCATGACATATGGTGTTGGATACCCCCTGGCCTCCGCAAGTCAGGGAGACCCAAAATGACCGTTGGCAGGATGTTAGAGAAGGAGGCGAAGCTGGTGAGGTCTTAGATGGAGGAGCTTTGGCCGAGGGCTCAGGACAGGTCGTCGTGGCGAACCACTTTTGCTGCCTTATGCGCACTTAGGCTTGGGAGGACCTAAGTAAGTAAGTAAGCTGTGTAGATAACAGGGTGCATCCTATACAAAGTTAAACCCGTACTTAGGATAAAAATTATGTATTCAAACAAACTTTGGACATTTAAGTACGAAATGTAGATTTTCTCTTTGTAAATACATACCCCAAAGATTGCAAAAGACATTTGAACTAACTCTAAAGTATTTACACAAAATATTAAACGTTTAATTTCCCTCTTCAGGGTCATAAACTGCTAAGGACTAGTTTCACTCCAAATTTCCATTATCCTCTCAAAAGTTTCAAGCATAAATAAATTTTTGATCATATTTTTGATTATGTTTATCGTTAAATTACATTACAGAATTAGCATTTAAATCTGTTTTAAAATCTAGCAAACATTCAGGGGACCTTAGGCGCCAACTTTAGACGACGAAATTTTAGACGAAATCTCATGTTTCTTGTGATTTTTCTACGAATTTTAGATAAGAAGAATACCCCCTGTAAAAATTTGAAAGCTTGTCCTTTCCTTCGATGAAAAATAACTTTTTGTACCCATGTAATAGGAATCTACCATCTCTAATGTTCAACAGTAAATAAAGGTGCTTATAAAGGAAAGCTATGAGAGACAACGCAATAGCGTTGCATACAGTAAAGGCCATACGGCTTTGATGTATTCTCTAGAGGCAGTTCATATGGAAAGGGTCGTCGTATAAACTTAAGAGGGGGCTCATCCGATTGTAATCCAGTAGTTCTAGTGCCCTTTTTAAGACTTCAAATCGATCGGAGGGTAACTAGCCCTCCTCCACGCCTTTTCCCCCAAATACACTTGACAAGAATTTTCAGATAGCCATCTTGTTAAAAATGGTTCAGAGATCATATAACAAAAACTCAAGGGTCGAAACAACCCCCCAGGGCCCGGGGGTAGGGGTTATTAGTTATACCCCGGGGCCGTATATGATTCTTAGAGAAGGGATCCTCGAATAAACTTTAAAGGGGGCTCATTTGATTGGAAATTGAAAGTTCTATTCTTTTTTTAAAAGTCAAAAGAGATCAGAGAACAAGCCCCCTCCCCACGCCCTTTTTTCCCGAAACCCATCAGATAAAAATTTTGACATAGCCATTTTGTTAAGAATAGTTGAAAGGTCAGATAACAAAAACTCCAGGTTCGACACAACCCACCAGGGCCCAGGGGAAGGTGTTGAAAGTTAGGCCCTGAGGGCATACATGGTTCATATAGAAGGGATGTTCGTATAAAGTTCAGAGAGGTTTCATTTGATTGAAAATTGAAAGCTCTAGTTCACTTTTTGAATTTCAAAAGAAATCATAGAGCAACTACTCCCCCTCCTCCCCCAGTTCCTTTTTTAACCAAACCCGTATGGTAAAGTTTTGAAATAGCCAATTTGTTGAAAATAGTTGAAACATCAGATAATAATAACTCCAGAGTCTAGACAACCCCCCAGGGCCCAGAACCCAGAGCAGGCGTTGTAAGTTATGCCCTGGGGGCGTGTATGCTTCTTATGAAAGTGGTGCTCGTAAACTTTAGAAAGGGCTCATTTGATTGGAAACTGAAAGTTCTAGCTCACTTTTTAAGAGTCAAAATAGATCAGAGGGCAACTAGACCCCTCTCTCAGGGCCTTTTCCCCAAAATACTCTTTCCCTATATGGTTTTTTATAGAAGGGATGCTCATATAAACTTCAAATAGGGCTCATTTAATTGGAAATTGAAAGTTTTAGTTCACTTTTTAAGAGTCAAACGAGATTAGAGGGTAACTAGCCCCCCCCCCTTCACGCCCTTTTTCGCCAAATACATTTGATAAAAATTTTGAGACAGTGGTTTTGTTAAGTATAGTTCAAAGATCATATTTAAAAATCCGGGATCGACAACCTCCCAATGGACCCATGGGGCAGGCGTTATAAGTTATGCCCTGGGCGTATATATGTTCCTTATAGAAGTGATACTCGTATAAAGATTAGAGAGAGTAGTGGCGGCGTAGTGGATTCTAGCAGACAGATAGGGGGTATACCTGAAGATGCTAACGTTGGTATTGATTATGTACACTTGGTTGTTATGCAGTACTATATGGAGAGTTTTTTCTTTACTTGTTACGTAATTGTTTACTTATGCAATTGTTTTCTTCAAGATTTCTTGGTTGTTACGTAATTAAATTACTTATTAAAATTTATTGAGGATGATTTAATCTCGTGTGACTTCTTTTGCAAGAGCTCAAGGCCCACTAGTCATTTTGGGAACCCCGGAAAATGAGAATAATGTAAATGAGAATAATGTATTGCGCACATGTGGGTGTTGCGTAATACTTTAGGAGATGTTTTTTCTTCAAGGTGTTTTTCTTCGAGATTTCTTTTTCTTCAAGATTTTTTTTTCTTCCAAAAATTTTTTCGAGGCAATTTTTCTTCGAGACCTTGGTAATATTTGGTAATATGTAATAGTTAATTATTTACTCGTGCAATTTAAACGCACATGTTATTTAATTTTTTTCTTCACGGTGTTTTTCCCTTGGATGTTTCATCAAGGCATTCCCCAAGCCGATTACAAAAGATGTGTTTCAATTCGGAACCGTTAGTCGAACGTTCGCAACCCCTGGATGACTATATAAGCGTTTAAACATTTAATTTTGAGGATTTTTATGTACCTTTTCAGATACCTCTGGGAGGAGACTTTACCCCTCAAAAACCTACAGGCTAATAATTTATTCTATTTCAGCCTAATATATTCTCTGTTTACAGGTTAAAATAAAACCATTTTAATGGGGAAATAAGTTGTTTTTTAGGTTCACCTAATGGTTTTCCCTTCACTTTAAGGATGTAGACTCCTCTTAACCCCTCAATGAATAATCTGTGCCTGCGATACCCTAAAGTACCTTTTATTACTCCTAAAGTATTTTTGTCATTTTCTTGGTGAAAATAATGCTTTAAATCCATTGCTTTTCGGTTTTAAAAGCCAATCATATTACCCAATAGGCATTTTTAGGTTTTACATTGATAAATGATATCCAATTCCAATCCTCCCGCATCTGGCCTTGGATACAGCGGTCCAGCTCCACTTTTGCCGCTTCTCTCCTGGTTACATGGGTAGCAGTCATGACCATGTTAGGTCCAACCCAGGCTCCAGTTCGGGTTTCGGTTCCACCAATTACGCTCCAAGTTCCACCAGTTCAAGTTTCTTCACTTCTGTTCCCAATTCCAGAGCTCAAGTTTCACCAAGTCTGCTCCAATCTCCGTCGGTTCCAGGATTTCTTTTAAATCCAGCTCCACTTTTGCCGCTTCTCTCCTGGTTACATGGGTAGCAGTCATGATCGTGTTAGGTCCAACCCAGGCTCCAGTTCGGGTTTCGGTTCCACCAATTACGCTCCAAGTTCCACCAGTTCAAGTTTCTTCACTTCTGTTCCCAATTCCAGAGCTCTAGTTTCACCAAGTCTGCTCCAATCTCCGTCGGTTCCAGGATTTTTTTTAAATCCAGCTGCCCCCTTCGGTATTGTGTGGCCATCGAAAGTAGCTAGTTTATAGTTTTTAGGAGGCATATTGACTATAGCGATACTAGCTTTTGAGGGTTTCAAGCGATTATGTTCCATATTTTAATATTTGTTTCATATTTTTAATATTTTCTGGGGCTTTTGGGTCGAGGTTTAAGAGTTTCAAGAGATTATTTTCCATAATTAAATAAATTTTCAATATTTTTCTTTATTTTTTCCCGGTCTAGTAGATCCAAGGCATGAAAAAATTCAATTACGAGAGCAGAATTCGACAGCAATACGGTTCCCACACACATCTGGGGGTCATTTTGACTAAGGAAATACTAGAATTTAAGGGTTTTAAGCAGGTTATTTTTGGTATATTTTAACTTTGCTTCATATTTTTTTATATTTTCTAGGGCTTATGGGCCGAGATTTTGAGTGTTTTAAGATGTTCTTTTTCCATATTTCAATAATTTTTCATATTTTTCATTATCATCCCGGGTTTAATGGATCCAGGGCATGAAAAAATTCAACCTCCAGTACAGGATGGCACAGGAATATTGTTTTCACACACATCTTGCAATAATTTTGATTAAGGGCATACTTGATTTTAAGGGTTTTAAACAATTATTTAACATATTTTAACATTTGTTTCATGTCCTTAATATTTTCTATGCCTTATGGGCCGACGTTTGAGAGTTTTAAGAGATTGTTTTCCATATCATGAAAAAAAATTTAAACTCGAGAGCAAAGCGGCAGAGTTATAGACAGCGATACCGCTTACAAAACAGAAATAATTCTTACAAAATGCAAAAAGTTCTAACAAAATCCCAAATATTTCTTTAAAAAAATTATTCTTACGAAACACAAGGAATGCTTTATACACAAATCCAAAATAGTTCTAACAGAATAAAAAATAGCTGCTACAAAATACAAAATACTTGTTATAACCCACAAAAATCCAGAAACATCCAAAATTCTTCTTAAAGAATATAAAAAAGTTCAAACAAAATCTAAAATACTTCTTACAAAACAAAAATAATTCTTAAAAAATATAAGAAGCTCCAATAAAATCCAAAATATATTCTTATAAAACAGAACTATTCTTAAAAAATACAAAAATACTGCATACAAATCCAGATAGTTCTAACAGATTAAAAATATTTGCTGCAAAAATACCAAATGTTTCTTTAATAGTACAAAAAATTCTAACAGCATCGAACACAGTTCTTACAGAATGCATAAAGTTCAAAGAAAGTCCAAAAATAACAAAACACAAAACATAAATTATTCTTACAAGCTACAGAAATACTTTACACAAATCCAAATACTTCTTTCAGCATTCCCACAAGTTTGCTGAATCCAAACGAACTTGAATTAAAATCACTCACGTATAATTTAACCTAGATAAAAAATTAGGTTGGCTACACATACGCCAACTGCGGTAGGATGGCTACAGGTATCTGAGGCAGCTGTAGGTTTACTGCAGGTACCCGGGACAGTTGTGGGTTGATTGCAGGTACCTGGGGTGCAGCAGGTTGGCTTCAAGTACCTGGGTTCCGCTTTATAAAAGTGCTTTGTGGTTCTAGCAACTATTTTTTATTCTGCTAGAAGTATTTTGGATTCGTGTAAAGAATTTTGTTTTGGGAGAATAATTTTTGTTTTGTAAGAACTATTTTGGATTTTGTTAGAACTCTTTGTTTTTTATAAGAATTATTTCTATTTTGTGAGAATTATTTCTATTTTGTAAGAATTATTTTGCATTATTTTTTAACTTTTTGTCTTCAACAAGAAATTTTTGGGATGTTATTAGAATTTTCGCGTTTTGTAGCATATATTTTCTGATTTGTACCAACTATCTTTCATTTTGTTACAACTATTTCAGATATTTTTATGTTTTGTATTTTGTATTTTTTTTGTAAGAAGTATTTTTGTAATTTGTAAGAATTCTTTTTGTTTTTTTAAGAAATATTTTGGATTCTGTGATATCTTTTTGTATTTTGTAAGAATTATTTCTCTTTTGTAAGAACTGTTTTGGATTTTGTTTAAACATTTTGTATTCTGTAAGAAGTATTTTGGATGTTGTTAGAAATTGTATTTTGAAACAAGTATTCTGTGTTTTTTTTGCAGCAACTTTTTTTCCGTTAGAACTATTTGGATTTGTGTAAGATATTTTTGTATTTTTTAAGCATATTTTTTTTTTGTAAGAACTATTTCGGATTTTATTGGAATGTTTCGTATTTTATGAGAATTATTTTTGTTTTGTAGGAATTATTTTGGATACTGTTTGAACTTCTTTGTATTCTGTAACAAGTATTTTTGACGTTGTTAGATTTGTGTGTTTTGTAAATAGTATTTTGCACTTCGCACACACTATTTTTTATTGTTTTAGAACTATTTTGGATTTGTGTAAAGTATTGTGTATATTTTGTAAGAATAATTTTTGTTCCGTAAGAACTATTTGAGATTTTGCAAGAACTTTTTGTATTTTATAAGAATTATTTCTGTTTTGTAAGCAGTATAGCTGTCTATCTCTATGCCACTCTGCTCTCGAGGTTGAATTTTGGAAAAATAATGCAAAATGTAAAAAAAAAATTAATATAGACAATAATTTCTTAAAGCTCTCAATACCTCAGCCCTTAAGCCCTAAGAAATATTAAAAATATGAAAATAATGTTAAAATATAGTAAATAACTGCTCAAAACCCTCAAAATATAGTATGCCTTAAGTCGAAATTGTCCCCAGATGTGTGTGGAAACAATATTGCTGTTCCATTCTACTCTCGAGGTTGAATTTTTTCATGCTCTGGATCTATTATACCCGGAAAGATAATGAAAAATATGAAAAATAATATTTTAAAACTTAGACAAAATGCCCTATCAAATATTAAAATATGAAGCAACTGTTAATATGTGGAAAATAATCCCTTAAAACCCTCTGCTCTCGAGGTTGAATTTTTCATGCCCCGAATCTATTAAAACCGGGAAAATGATGAAAAATATGAAAAATACATTAAAATGTGGAAAATAACCTCTTAAAACTCTCAAACATCCACCCATAAGCCCTTGAAGATATGAAACAAATTCTAAAATATACACAATAATCGCTTGAAACCTTAATGAGCTAGTATATCCTTAGTCAAAATGCCTCAAATATAGTAAACTAGCTACTGTCTATAGCCAGCCACAAAATTACCACGGAGGGCAGCCCCATAAAATTGTCCTGAAACCGAAGGAACTCGGAGTGGAATTGGTGAAACCAGAAATGTGGAATCGGGGGAAGGAGTAGGGGTACCAAGACCGTCGGAACTCGGAGTGGAATCGGCGGAACCAGAACCAGAACTGAAACCAGGGTATATATATTTTTTCTTATTTATTCTTTTTTTTTCATTTTCATTTCAATTTTTTTCAAAGAAGTAGGGGTACCAAAACCGTCGGAACTCGGAGTGGAATCGGCGGAACCAGAACTGAAACCAGGGTATATATATATTCTTTTCTTATGTATTCTTTTTTTTCATTTTATTGTCTAAAGCTTCTTTCACTGTATCTTCTTCTCTGTGTAGATAGTTTATTCTTGGACTTCTCTTCTAATTTATAAAATCTCTTTCTCCGTGATCTATTGAAAATAAACACACGAAGTTATCAAGGATATTCTTGTACATTTACTTTTTTCTCCGTTAACACGCACACCTATGTTTGTGGTTTTACTTCTTCATTTATTTTTTTTTTAGAAATTTTGTCTTTAGTATTGTTTTAGATCATCCCTTTTTAGTAAAACGACACTAACACAGTAGGTTTTAGACTTTTAGAGTGAGAGAAGGAGGCAAAATCCGAACTATTGTACGCAGTGTTTTTTCTTTGTTTCAAGCTTGATTTGCCAATTCAATTTAAGTTTCAGTCGTTTTAAGAATTATTCATTCATTTATCACAGTAACTATTATATGTTTGATTGCTGCGATTGTTTATTTAACTTCTTTTCGTTTTGGGTTTCAGTTAGTATTTAATAGTAATTTCTTGTAATTTATTCATTTATATTACTTCTTGTTATACGTTTTTTGTTATGATTGTTTGTTCAATTTCTGTTCATTTTGGGTTACATTTATTCTTTAAAAGTAATTTCTTGTCGTTTCTAGTTTGGATTTTATCTATCACTAGATGTTGATGGAAAACTATTTTAACTTACCCATTATGACAATGTAAAATTTAATACGACAATTTTATTCCAAATTCCTAGGTATTATTTGCTTAGATCAAATCCTGAATTCGTTTCAGGTGTTTTAATGCACTTTAGTTTTCCTACAGAAAAATTATTCAGACAAAATTTACTTCATCAAACACATCATGGCAACGAACTCGTGCAAATAGTAGCGAAAATTCTACATAAAACAAATGTGATAAATAAATTAGCACATCAAAAATCACCCCGAAGAAGGCAAGCGATCTGCATAAAAATCATGCCAAAATATCATAAGATCCTATTTTGGAAGTTTTAATCTACTGTCTAAGAAAATGTAAAATTTGTTTTTTTCCAGAAGAAAGACCACGAATGTGTGTTTATTTGTCATTTGATGAAACTAACTTTTTCTATTATTTAACTTTCAAATAGATTCTGATGATCCATATAATAGGGAATTGCCATTTTGAGGTATGAAGACAGTCCCCTTTCCTTAAGTGCACCCTGAATGGAAGTACGGGCTTTCTAGAAATAATGGTATTCTATTTCAAAATATGGCAAATAAACATTATGGAGTTTTTTTTTTTAATTATTCCTATTTCTTCGTTTAGCTCAATTTCGAGATTCCGATACTTCAAGCAGGGACTATTAAGGCTTGTTGTACTTGAACCACTAGTTTTGACATGAGGGAATAGATTGGGTATTGTGGGTCATTCTTACAATGTTTGACATGGCCATTTTTACTAACCTTTAGAATCAATTTCAATGAAGTATCACTGAGTGTATGAAAAACTGATGACTTTTTTGTATAACCGGATAAGCTAGTAAATTTTTGTGAATGTTTCGAAAGCTTTTGATACTTTTAATCTCGAGGCATTAATAACAAAAATGAATAAAATCTATTTTCTAGTTCGGATGATAAAATGGATAAAATGATATTTGGAAAATGGAATAAAGACTGTAGTTGTCAGATCCTCAACATCATTAGAAATATGAATAGAATGAGGGGTTCCCCAAGGTTCCATCCTAAGGCCGCTACTTTTCTTAATATATATTTCGGACATGAAAGAATTTATAGCTGATTACATACTAATAACAATTGCGTATGACACAGCAATGTTATTTGAATCAAATACGGTTTGTTTTGTTTGCTATAACGGTTTGTTAGCTATTATGGAGACCACTTAAGCTTAATTGTCTAGTTATTTGCGAATGAATCATATATATTTAAATATTTAGAAAACAAAATATATGATATTCTCAAATATACAACATTTTGAAACAAATAAGACAATTTCGTTTAGAAATTTAGTGATTGAAAGGGTAGCCAATTTCAGTTATCTGAGAATATGAAATGATTACACGGAAAGATCATGTGATAGTACTTTCCATCAAAATTTCCCGTGGGACAGGTATTTCAAATAGACTAAAGCACTTTACTCCTCATGAAGCACGCAAAACCTTATATTATACTCTAGTTTCATCATATTTGGAGTATGAATGCGCTCTTCGGTCTAATTATTTTAATTATAATGCACGTAAAATCCAAGTAATGCAAAATCAGGCAGTAAAAACTTTATTTTCAAATAAATATTCTACAAGTGATTCATTCCGCCTGGCAAAAGTTCTGAATATTTCTAAAATCTCTATGCTCCAAGTTGCAAGTTTGGTTTACTCATTCATTAGTTCTTTAGCACCACTTAGACTAAGAAAAATTAATATGTTTCAAACGGCTTCAGAATATCAATCCATACTCAACAACCTCATATGAAAATAATTTACTCATATCAGAAATAAGTCACAGCCATAGAGGTGCACTGTCATTATTTATGTCTTTATTTATGGCATCCTCCAAACCCAGACAAAGACGACCTGCTTCCCGTTTAGCCTTAGAAGGTTGGCCAAAAAGGACAATCTTAGGCAATCTGTCGTCCATCATCCGCAGAACGTGCCCTCAGTCAGCAGGGTACCCAGAACAATCAGAAGGCAATTTCTTTAGAAAACATCTAGTAAATTTTCATCAACTTTTCGGAGCACCCATCCTTCAGAGCCATATTTAACCACTGCCATCACTGCACCTTCCAATATTCTAATATTGGTTTGCAGATTTATCTTCATATTCTTCCAAACTTTTTTTAATTATGAAAAAAACACCCTGATCCTTGGCTATTCTACTTTTAACATCTTCACTGCTCCCACCGGCTTTACCAATAATAGTAACAAGGTAAATGAAGCTGCCCACCTGATCAATCTTTTATTTATCCAACGTCATCTTTCCATCTTCACTTATTCCTAGCCTCAGTGACTTAGTCTTGCTAAATTTAATTTTCAAACTTTTTCAACCTATTTTCAAAAATGAAAACTTAATTTTCACCTTTACTTTTGTAATAGTTTTTCTTTTTGTATTAATAAATTGATTGATTGAAACCTATTCTAGCACGCTTACTTTGCAAAACTTCTAAGAGTTCATTCATTTTGCTCACACTTTCATCTAGAATGCTTTAATCATCAGCATAATCTAAGTCCAGGAGAGTTTTCCCTCCCCATTGGATTCTCTTGTCTCTCATTACCTTTCCTATGCTCCTTAAAACAAAGTCCATCAAAAGGATCCATATAAAGGGGAATAAAACACAGCCCTACTTAACTCCTGATTTAATACAAAATCAGCTGCTAACATCATTTCCTACCTTAACCACATCAGCATTATTCTCCTACATGGCACTAATTACTTTAATTTATTTGTGTGGTATATCATATAAGGATAAGACCTTTGTTAAGGCTCTTTTATCAGCACAATCAAACGCTTTCTCATAATCTATAAAACTGAGGTCCAAAGCTATTTGACAACTAAGGCACTTCTCAATTATTAAACTAAGAGCAACAATAGGGTCGACATATCCTTTGCCTTTTGTAAAACCGCACTATTCTTCTCTTAAAAATTCGTTTACACCATCTCTCAGTCTAAAATATCAAATCACTAAGTAATTTGCTACCTACAGAGATCAGACTAGTGCCTCGATAATTACGACACTCACTCTTATCAACTTTCTTATACAGCGGCTTAATTAAAGTTTTCCTAAAATCGTTAGGTACTTTCCCTTTTTCAAAAATCATATTCATAATCCTCAGTACCTTATAGCTAGCCTCGGAGCCACCATATCTAAGAAATTCATTTACTACGCTATCCGCACCTGAAGCCTAATTATTTTTAATTTTTTTAGTGCTGTCGCTAATTCTTCCTCACAAAACAAATCTTATATTGCCTTAATGCTCATATATTGTCCAAATATAGAGAAGAATTTATTTCGCGGTTATCTCCTTCTCGAAAAATTATTTTTAAATATATTATTGAGTAGATGAAAAAAATGCTCACATTTTAGTTTATTTGTTGTTTGTTTAGTTTTTCTACTGAATAATATTAGAAAAGGATGTTTTCGTTTGATATTTTTGTCAAATTCGTTTTGGTATTTTGATCAAGTGATTGATTTCCTAAATCCCTTTATCGGCTCTGGCATGTTGGCAGTACGGGAATAAGTGTATGTATTGTTTCTTATTTTGCCAATAAATCAAGTTAAGTCAAGTCAAGGATCCGTAAATGTACAAATACAGTTCCTATTAAACCTCCTCGGATTTCCTTGAACATCTTCAAAGGGTTAGCAATAACCTTATCATTTTTAATACTAGTTTGTCAACTGTAAAGAGGCTGTAAATCTTTCAAACAGCGACGAGTATTGATTTTTTTTATCCTTTTGGCCTGCCGTATGCATTCTACACGCCTCATATAAAAAACTTTCTTGAGCAAACTGTAAAATCTATTATTAAAGATAGGATGCGAGCACAAAATTTATCAACCAAATGCTGTGGTTTTCATGCACTATTACATTTTATTTTTCGATATCGTGGGCATACTTACATTGAATTTCTCAGCACTTACGTAGACAATCTTCGATTGACTGACTTTCTAGTTAAAATTACCCTTTCCTACATGCATAATATAGATTTCAGTGCCCTAAGAGTAAAGTACTTTAAAAATGTTTGTAAATTTGTCGATTAGAAAAACATGTATGTACAGTGAAAAGTCTTCATTCTTTAGATTTCTTCTTCCACGTATGGGTAACCATCGACAACGGTAAGTGACAGAAGCTCGTCAGGAATCAGCTTTTACTCATCTTGGCATGCAAATTCAGGTTCAAAATTTCTACAACATAATATAACTCCACTTATTTCATGTGTTTCAATTTGCTTATTTGAAGTAATACCACATAAAATTCTCATATGAAGAATCACTTTCTGTAACAGCCAAATAAAAATCAGTAGGTTCATAACTATAGTAGCTAGTATCTTCACAGCGATGTTGTGAAAACCAAACTCTCTTATTATTCCAGCAAAATGAAGCAGAGACCAGGTTCTTCCTCCAAAAACAATTTGAAACCATGGAGATACTAGTCTCTTAAAAATAAACTGAAACCACGTTTAGGGTTTTTTCTGATCATTCCAGGATAAGTATGTTCCCACTGATCACATCTATCGTAGTGAAAATTTGAGCATAGAAAACCTTTAGTGCAAGAGTCACAAATATCTTCAAGAATTACAATCTTTAAGCTGCACTGTATATCCTCTATGTAATTTAAGTGGGTTGCATAATATACACTTTTCATTATAGTCATTAGCAACAGTACAATTCTAACAGGATGGCCAGCTGCCCAATGTATACAAATATAAAGGGCATTTGGTATTTTTTCACTATTGACTATCTTACTTCCAAAACGAAACTGACTTGCGGTCGATAAGATATTCCTTTTGCTTTTAGGAGGAGGAGTAAATGAGTGACATCATAAAATCGGTTTGACTTATTTGGATAGGGTCTAGATAGTGTTCAAAAGCAAATCCACAATACTCGTTTTGCTTTGCTTCTATTAGTATGTCAATAAATTGAGTAAATGCATCTGACCCGTAAGGTAAAAGCTCTATACAATAGTCCAAAGATGGAGAATCATTTTTTATCATATCGTTAAACATTCTTCGAGATAAAATTTTCCTTTAAACAGATAACTCTTGAAAATTAGCATTTAGAATCAAACATTTTTCCAAAGTCACTAAATTCCACATGATTTTTGTTTCTCAAATCCAAACAATTTTAATCTTGACACGCTCATTCCCAATTATAGACTAACATAGAATGAAGATCCTTTCTGCCTTCTCGTGAACAGTAAAAACATCGGACAAGAAATTTTTTTGCAAAACGTAATAGTAACAAAGTCATTCCTTTTTGTACATATTGATTCAGATCATTGTCGTCAATATATTACACTAAAGAATTTAATCAATCTTTTAATCTTTGCACGTGCATTACATTCACTATTGCTGCAAATCATAATTGTTATTCCACCCTGAATTTGCTCAACGATAATACATATCATGCACATATCTCATCCTATCCTAGAGTTAGCCGACAACCCCTTGTAATTTCTACTGCTACATTAGGTACTCTAGGTTTCATTTCTCCATTGCTAGTGCTTTCAATATACAATAGTGTAAAAGCATCTATTCCTAAGGAATACGCTAAGAACAATATCCATAATGTTGACACAATGAACTCTTTTTTAATACTGAGGTAAGTGGTCCGTAAGGCCTAACAAGTCACGCGATATTACGTCATCCTCAACATAGCTAAACAATTACGTATCACCAAGATATACATAGCCAATAATACCGACACCTTAAAGTTTCCCCGATCGACTGGTGGGGGTCCTTCTTGTTTCTTCCTACATCCCTAGGTTTTGAAACAAATGCAAAACAACCAAAGAAAAACAATTACTCCCTATTACGCAACAAAACCTATTCTTGAAGAAAATTAATAATACCTCCTTGCTGCTAGGGACCTAGAACTGGTTACCCGGGCGTACAGCTACCGCGGTATTCCCCTGTTACTACTGAGGTTCACTTACTCATTCATAGTAGTTTCTTACTTTTTTTGTATGTTCCACATAATACTTAAATGATTTTATTTCTAACTCGTTTCAGATCTTAATTTAACTCTTTGTTCTTCTATTGGGAAAGATTTCTAGACAACACTTTCAAAATTAAGGACCGCAATAAAAACTACACAGAGAAGACGAGTAAATTGTTTGTGATTGAAAAAAAATGATGAATGCAAGGTTAGGAGCAAGGAACCTCATCAATCTACATAGGAATGTAACTCAAGAATAGATTTGGAGAGGGTTTGCAATTGAAAAAGAAAAAAAATTAAGAAAATATATAAGAAATTGTCTAAGCCACAGAAAATGTTTTGACTTCTTAGGGAGGGGAAGGACGGGTTAAAACGCCTTGATTATATGTCTTAAGCTGTTTTTATTGAAAAACAAGAATAAGCGAAATAACACCCATTTACAATTCAATAAAATCGTACATTAAAACCAAAGTCAATGATCGATATTTTATAATAGATGTGCAAACTGCAAAAGAGCTACCCTTACCTATCAGACATAGTCAGTGTGACTGCTAGGAACTGGAAAGATATTTTTTCAATCCCCATCCTACTTCCGTTCAAGTCTCGTAACAAATAAAAACAGGGCCGATGATCTCCTCATAGAATACTAAATAAGCTGTCAATCAAAACACATAGCGCATTAGAAGCTTTAATATCCTCTAAAAAATGTACATCATAGTATACGCCATAGGTAAGCCCTTAAAGCTTTAGTAAAGCTTTCCCATTAGAGATGGAAACATGGGAAACATGATTAATCCCCAGACACCCACATAGCAACGACAATGTCAACTTTAAAAAAAATAAAACTTCGGAACCATCATGCACAACTTAATGGGTTCGTCTTAATTTACTTAGGAAAGTGAAAATGTAAAATGTTGAAAATGTGAAAATGTGGAAAGTGAAATGTTTAAATGGAAGCTTCAAGGGCAATACATGTGTTTAAAAGCTAAAAGAAAAACAGAAAATCAGTCTTGGATGAAAAAGACTTCCATTTGGAATTATGCGATTTTCGATTGCAGCAGCCGCCAAACTAAAAAAAGGGGGGGATCACTAGAAAAATAGGCTAAAGACACATGACGGCTAACAAATTAAGAAGTTTCAATTTTCCTTTGAAGGCGTAGCTGTCTTTCGGAATCACTGCGCGGTTAAAGTCTAAATAACTAATTTTACTTATTCATTCTCAAAGTCGAACGTGGCAACACTGACAAAATTCATAGTTTTGGAGCAAAAAAACACCTTCGAAAGTCGCAATTTTCAGGTATGAAAACTGCCTGGGCATTGTTTTAAGTTGAGGACGTTTAGGTCTCTGAGTGAACTATTCCTTGATTCACGTCACTGTAACATGTGATGTGTAAATGAAAATCCAATCAGCCACGATGTTTATGAAGCCTACATTCTTTTCTTTTATTATATCCTATATTATCATAAGAAATAGAAAAGATATTTTAAAAGATAACTCATTGGTAAGCTGCATTACTTTTACTTATTACATTGCCTTAAAAGGCCTTAAATTAAGGCCTTTTCTTGCGCATTGTTTTCATTGAGTCTCCCATTAGTATTTCTAAAATATTGTCCAATGAATAAAACAAGTTTTTCATCTACCAAATGCAGTAGTAGTAGGGCGTCGCACTTTAAGTAACGTTGGGAATTTGACATTTATTCTTATAAGTTTTTTTATTTTTGCTATTTCAATTTGGCTTTTAAAGCCAAAAACACCTAATGAAAACCTGTCTTTTAAAATTTTCATCGAATGTTATTCACAACCATCCCTGCCCATACCTGTATTCTCGATTAAATAGGGCAACCATTAAAGGTTATAAACTGTTCCAGTTCAACTAGCAGCTACCTTGTCCCGCTTGGACTTCCAACCCAAAAGCAGAAACAGTTCCAACCAAAAAGAGAGAACGCTAGGCCGTGATTAAGTGAACTGATGGAGCTCAAAAATCCCATGTTAAAATTGAAAATTTATATTTAAAAAGTACTCAAGTATTCACTGGCGGAAAATGCCCCTTTCAATATCAGGCCGTAGCTTCTTGAAGATGCTACAAAATGTTTGCTAGGATTTTGCTCTATTTCCTCTAATTGCTTAGAAATCCTAGAAAATGTCAAGCTCTTTTTCACAAGTGTATTCTATGAAGGATACTGCTTTTAGAACAAAATCAGTGCTATCATGAGCAGAACACAATAACCTTTAAGATGATTGCAACCATTTTGCGATGTATTTTCCTGTTTTCAAACAGTTCCATAGAATATTTTCAGCTGCCTGAAATTTTTATAATTTTTTTGCCAGAAAGAGTCGTTTCAGATCGCCAATACCACCCCTAGAGACCATATTGACAAGCTCTCATAATTAACCTGCTATTTCCACCAATGAATAAGTGCTATTTGAAGGGTTTTTGACAATCGAAGAATTGAGAGACCGAAGATTATCCTAACTTCAATTTTAAACCTCGATGTTTTCAAGTTCACTTAATCACGGCCTTAAGATCAATAATTAAAACATTACAATAAATTAATATAAAATTTTGAATTGAGAGCAGTTTGTAGAGTGGTTTATCCAGTTTACTCACATATTGCAAAGCCTAACGGCTTTTTCAACGCTTGCGGACCGATTTGCCGTCCTCAAATGTCTCTAAAATGACCCTAACTTCAAATGTTGTTACGCTGTACGGGATAGAATATTGAAAGTTAAATCAGTAACAGAATAAAATATTTCAAGCATTTGAAAGTAAATTTTTACAATCGATCTTCATCGATTTTGCCGTCCTCAAATGTCTCTAAAATGACCCTAACTTCAAATGTTGTTACGCTGTACGGGATAGAATATTGAAAGTTAAATCAGTAACAGAATAAAATATTTCAAGCATTTGAAAGTAAATTTTTACAATCGATCTTCAACACTAACTGCACACAAGCACTGCTCAAGCCAGACAATGCGGAAGATTACTGAACAATCTCTAGTCATTGACACAATCCTCACAGAAAAAAAGGATAAACTGAGGTGTGTGGCATGAATGGAAGGCAGTGAAACACCCAAGTATATTCCACATTCGCAAAAAACTGGAAAACGGTAGAGAGGAAGACCATTGAACACACTCCACTGATCACAGCATAAGAACTTATCAAACTCAAGTATGTTCATACACCTCCAATGTGTTGATTTTGTGGCAGTAGCGAATCGAGGGCTAATTTGACAATAGCTTTTTGTCCATACCTTAGATTCCTCTAAAAGCAAGGGTTTTTCTGATAGATGTGCGAATATTTTTGGTAACCATCCATATTGACCTCTGCTTAATTATTTCTCAGGACTTGTCTAATTGATATTATCTAAAGTAAGTTTAAGATGACATTTATCTATAAATAAGGGGTATCTAGTCGTCTAGGGCCAAAGGAAAAGCAGGTCGTCCTCGAGCGAGGGGAGAGGATCTTGTGAGGATAAATTTAAGGAAAATGGCAACTTTTCGGGAGGGTGTAAAAAGGGGGTCTTTGAATAGATTGGGATGAAGGAAGAGTGAGAGTAGCTATGTAGGCTCCCAGCGAGTGCAGCAGTGCGTTGCTGCAGTGAGTTGTTAGTAGTGGCAGTAGTACTGTCCACAAAATGTCAAAGTTTAATTTGCAAATTATATTGAAACAACTCTGTTTCAATTGATTTTTTATTAGTATACGCACATACATACAGAGAGGAGGCTCTCTCAAATATTAGG
Source organism: Artemia franciscana (assembly GCF_032884065.1). Taxonomy (NCBI): domain Eukaryota; kingdom Metazoa; phylum Arthropoda; class Branchiopoda; order Anostraca; family Artemiidae; genus Artemia; species Artemia franciscana. The sequence goes on along the minus strand of NC_088883.1, from coordinate 20,337,447 downwards.
GACCAATGTTGTAAAACAATATATTATGTAAAACAATATATAAACAAATATTAGGGACCAATGTTATAACTGACAAAGTCAGTTATAACAATCAACTCTTGCTATCGATAGAAGCACACTTGTTGGGAAATAGGTGACCTCCAGCTGAGCGAAAACCGAAAACAAAGAAAAAATCTTCCCAGAAATTTTAGCAATCCATTCCTATTCCCTTTGGAGCATCTTTTGTTTCCAAAGAAGTTTGTCGAATTTAGTTCGGGGATTCTACTAATGTAGGAATTAGGATGGAAAACATAAATTCTAAAGTGATTCGTAGATCTTCAAGCCGCGCAATCGACAATGCTTTAAAATCCAGCATCTTCGTTTCCATGTAAGTTCAAATTTGAACATAAATATGTTTCAAACAGTTCGTGGTAACGAACTGTAGTAGGGAGCGACCCGGCTCAATAGTAACCGAAACTCTAAAAAACAGAAATTTGATACCAATAGTTACATCAAAAGAATGGTATTTTAATGTTGATTTTAAATATATAAGCTTTTATTGTTTTTAAAGTAGAGTTGAGAGAAAAAGTCAAACTTTAGCGTAAAGAGCAGGGCATTGAGGAGGGAACAGTCCCTTACATATATGGAATAACTTCTGTTCGTTTTAAGTTTTAATGTCGCTCCTTACTTTTAGTTTAAAAAAAAAACTTTTTTTTATTTAATCATATCTAAGAAGCCATTTATATGATCTTCATTTATCCCACAGATAAATAAAATAGCGTAAATTTAATATGGCGAGTATTTCAAATGTTAACTTCTGTAAAGTTTTATTTGAAATCTCCAGGGAATGAAAATTATTCAACCAAAAGCCAAAAGTATTTAAACTTTAAATACACTAGAACTTGAGGCGGGAACTAATTTAAAATATATAATTGGTTCTTACCTTTTAATGGTGAAACAGGCGCTGTTATGCTGGGATATATACACTGGAAAATTATAACAGACACGAAAAGAATTTTCATGATTCCTAAAAATATAGGGGGAAATTAGCTGTGTTAAATCCTATGCATTAGACAAATAAAGTCATACAAACTAGTTAGGATGGGGACTCATGCTGGTGTTACTAAGAAAGCCATCTGCACCATCAAGTGACTCTTAGCAAAAACATTGCAATGGGATTAGAAAGTTGCAAGCTCTCCCATTGATTCTAATTTTAGCCATTATCTTTAAAAGAAAGCAATTAAGTTAGCAGACAAAGTCAAGTATTTCCATTATTCTTAATAAAAATAAGTGGAATATATCTTTCCCTCCAAATAACCCGCTGAGCAACAATTGAACTAAATAAACGCAGTCTCACTTGCAGAATTTTTTCCTCTGTCGGAGTTAAATTTTAAAATATGTCTTTTCCATTCTCTGTATCTTTTTAAAAATAACCGTCAAGTTCATTTGCAAATGCAAATTTTTTAGAAGGTTGAAGGTCCTGACAAAAAGAAAATCACATTACGAATCCAAAAACAATGATATTTGTAGACAATTGATACAACATAGAATATACCCTCCAACCTTCTTCCAAACTAAAAAATACCATAAAATTTTTAAGTTCGCAAAAACTTATAAATACAAAAAGCACAAACAATAGATATTAATCACATATTACGAAGCTTTGTCCTTTCTTTTATCTCTAATTAAAAAAGATTGGGATAGAAAAGGAGTGCCCGAAACTGTATTGACCTTAGGTGGCTTGGTATTGTAGTGGGTTTTTAGAAGTATTAGTCGTCTCTGATTAAACTGAAAACCTTTTACCCTGTTAGTAGTCATATTTCTAATTCTACTAGAGCTAAGCAATACAATCCTAAAATTACAAGTTTTCTCGAATTTTCTATTTTTCAGCTTCAGATATTCAAGAAAAACAATGTACCTAAATGTGTAGTGTATGTACAAATCCTGAAAATCTTAGTCTGATAAAGCCAAAAACTTTCAAAAATACAAGAAATAGTGTGTATTTTAACTTCTGAATGATTGAAGGTAAGTTTTGAAAGATTCGGAGTGTGTGTATGAACTTCTGACTGTGTTGAAGGATTAGCAAACTTGTAGATTATGTATGAAATGTATCACTTGACGTTCATAGAAATTTTTCCCAGACGATTACTCATATTTTAATTCAATTTATTACTATTTTCATTATCCATCTTAATTTTTTTAGGAAACACAGATTGTATAGTAAAAAAAGGTTATCAGATAGATGGAGCCAACAATAAGACAAGTTAGATTAAGCAAATTGTACAACAAAACTGAAACTGGGTGGCAAAATTTCTAAAAAAAAAGTGTGAATTTTTTGCTTTCCTGTCCGAATCAAAATTGGCTTGGTTCCAGGAGCCAAAGGGTGTTTTTTACGAGTGCAAGCTGGAAAAAGTCTAAATTTGTGTTTTGCAATTTCACAATAAGATCTCTTGACAAAGAGCTGTGTCAAAGCTTGTAGAAATCCTTGATGATTATCGTTTTAATATGATTATTTCAAAAAAAATTAAAGGGATGAGCATGAAAGACTGTTTCCATCAAATATTCTTTTCGCGTGGGACAGGACTCCAGATTTCATTCATATGCTTTTCCAGAAGTTTCATTCCGGGATCAGGAGTAAAGAAATTCTTATTCTTTTTCTAGCACTAATTCGTGTTTCATCCAACGATGTATCTATCTATATATATAAAAATAAGTTGTCTGTCTGTCTGTCTGTGGATCAGGTGACGTCATGTTTCTGTGTCGGCTGACGTCATGAAATTAGTTGTCGTCATTTTTGCTTTGACGGTGACGTCATTAATGGTATTTAAGACATTTGTTCACGGAAAAATGTTTAATTGTAAAATGACTGAAGAACCTACAATGGGGACGCCGGGGGCACAGGCGGGATATATAAATGACGACCGGGACCCAGGGATTGTTCGAATAGAAATTACAGACCGGGACACCGGGACACAAATGACGACCGGGACACCGGGACACAGGGAATATAAATGACGACCAGGACACTCAAAGAGAAATTACAAACTGGGACACCGGGACACAAATGACGACCGAGACACAGGGAATATAAATGACGACCGGGACACAGGGACACATCATTAGAATAATGAGGTATAGATCTGAATACGGATTGTTTTTCCCATGGACAATTATATGTTGCATGTTCAAGAGTCAGTAAACCTGACAATCTATTTATATGCACAGACAATGGGACAGCGAAGAATGTTGTATATTCGCATGTTTTACGTAGTTAAAAACATATATTTATATCTATCTCTATTCACAGGTGGGACACAGGGACACAACTACAATGGCGCGTAACTAATATGGCGCGTAACGACTTACGCACGCGGGGGGGCTTGGGGGGGCGCGAAGCGCCCCACCAACTAGGTGTTGGGGTGGCGCGAAGCGCCACCCCAACAGCTAGTATATATATAAAAATAAGTTGTCTGTCTGTGTGTCTGTCTGTCAGGTGACGTCATGTTTCTGTGTCGACTGACGTCATGAAGTTAGTTGTCGTCATTTTTGCTATGACGGTGACGTCATTAAAGATATTTAAGACATATATGTTCACGTAGAAATCTATTAATGTTTAAGTTTAAAATGACTGATGAACTTACAATGGCAAAAGCCGATGAAGATGCTCAAGAATCTATGCCAAAACACTTGCTGCTGATAGAGAAAGTCAGAAAAGAAAGCGTGCCGAGGAATCAAAAGAACAGCAAGGAAACAGGCTTGAGGCTAAAGAACGCAAAACCGCGCAGTTAGATGAAGATCCACCTGGACAGCGAGAGTCAAAACATATCAAAACTGAAAATGATAGCGATGATGATTGGGTTTGATATATATATATATATATATATATATATATATATATATATATATATATATATATAAATATATATATATATATATATATATATATATGTTTTTAACTACGTAAAACTTGCGAATATACAACATTCTTTGCTGTCCCATTGTCTGTGCATATAAATAGAATGTCAGGTTTAACGACTCTTGAACATGCAACATATAATGGTCCATGGGAAAACAATCCGTATTCAGATCTATACCTCATGATTCTAATGATTGCCCTTGAGCTTTGTTGATGGTGATTGCTAATCGACGATTCCCTGTGTCGCCATCGTCATTTATATATCCCCCTGAGCCCCCTGGCGTCCCTGTTGTAGTTGTGTCCCTGTGTCCCGGTCGTCATGTCCCGGTGTCCCGGTCGCCATTTGTGTCCCGGTCTGTATATACATTCGTTTTTGAATTGGTCTTTTTTAAGGTTTTAGTTTTTTACCTTTTTTTATGTTTTATTCTTTTTTTTAGTTTTGTTTTTCTCCTTTATTTTTCATTTTTTTTCCTTTTTCATTTTATTTTCTTTTTTAGTTTTTTTAGCTTTTTAGCTTTTTTAGTTTTTTATTAGTTTTTAGTTTTTTTTTCTTTTTATTTTTTTTGTAGTTTTTACGTTTTTTTTAGTTTTTAATTTTTTTTTACTTATGTCCTGGTCGTCATTTATACTCCCTGTGTCCCGGTCGTCATTTGTGTCCCGGTGCTTTGTTGATGGTGATTGCTAATCGAACATTCCTTGTGTCCCGGTCGTCATTTATATTCCCTATGTGCCGGTGTCCCGGTCGTCATTTGTGTCCCGATGTCCCGGTCTGTAATTTCGTCAGTCGAAAACATGACGTCAGTCGACACAGAAACATGCACCTGACAGATCCACAGACAGACAACTTATTTTCATATATATAGATATATATATAAATATATATATATATATTTTCTTTTTAGTTTTTTTGTAGTTTTTACCTTTTTTAGTTTTTTTCTTCTTTTGTATTAATGCTAAAGCCAAGGTTCAAACCTGGAGCCCCAGTCTGTAATTTCTCTTTGAGTGTCCCGGTCGTTATTTATATTCCCTCTGTCCCGGTCGTCATTTGTGTCCCGGTCTGTAATTTCTCTTTGAGTGTTTTTTCTTTTTAGTATTTTTTAGTTTTTTACATTTTTTCTTTGTTCAGTTTTCTTTTCTTCTTTATTTTTCAGCTTCACTATGAAATACATATCGCCGAACCTTTGTTTTTTTAACTAAAATCTGGTAGGCATTGATGACCTTATCCAAGTCAAAATCCCAAACCCAATCATCATCGCTATCATTTTCAGTTTTGATATGTTTTGACTCTCGCTGTCCAGGTGGATCTTCATCTAACTGCGCGGTTTTTCGTTCTTTAGCCTCAAGCCTGTTTCCTTGCTGTTCTTTTGATTCCTCGGCACGCTTTCTTTTCTGACTTTCTCTATCAGCAGCAGGTTTTTTGGCATAGACTCTTTGAGTATCTTCATCGGCTTTTGCCATTGTAAGTTCATCAGTCATTTTAAACTTAAACATTAATAGATTTCTACGTGAACATATATGTCTTAAATATCTTTAATGACGTCACCGTCATAGCATAAATGACGACAACTAACTTCATGACGTCAGTCGACACAGAAACATGACGTCACCTGACAGACAGACACACAGACAGACAACTTATTTATATATATATAGATTTGTGCGTACGTATGGCAAACAAACCTCTTCAGGATTTGGGAATGCCTTCACCTAACCGTATCGCTGCTGTTTCGACATGTGTAGAATTTGATCGTGAACAAAGTTACAGTACGAGTGATCTATTGTCGTATGTACAAAATAACATTTCCAAGTTAACGTCGGAAAAAAAGACATTTATGATACGATAGACTCAATTTCAGGACGTATACAACTACCTGCTGATTTCTGTATTTTAGTGACGTCCAAAAATGGATTGATTGAAAAAGTATTTCCGAATATTCTAAAAAATTATAAAAATAATAAATGGCTAAGTGAAAGAGCGATTCTCGCACCCAAAAATATAGATGTCCACGAAATCAACAATATTGTTTTGACCAAGATTCGAGACCAGGCAGTCCTTTACAAGTCAGTCGACACAGTTTTGGAACCAAATGAAGCGGTTAATTTTCCATCTGAATTTTTAAATTCCAGAGATCTTTCAGGGTTTCCACCACACGTGCTACAACTAAAAATAGGCGTACCAATAATACTTTTAAGAAATATCAACCCACCAAAGCTTTGCAATGGCACGCGACTTGCCGTAAAAAAAACAATGGAAAACCTAATAGAGGCCACAATCTTGACAGGGCCTTTTGAGGGTGAGGCTGTTCTTATTCCTCGCATTCCCATGATTCCAACGGATCTGCCTTTTCAATTTAAAAGATTGCAATTCCCAATTCGATTAGCATTTGCAATCACCATTAACAAAGCTCAAGGTCAATCATTAGAAAAATGTGGTATAGATCTTAATACTGATTGTTTTTCCCATGGACAATTGTACGTTGCATGTTCGAGGGTCGGTAAACCTGACAATCTATTTATATGCAGCGACAACTGGACAGCGAAGAATGTTGTATATTCGCAAGTTTTACGCAGTTAATTTGTATTGTATCTATCTATCTATCTATCTATATAAAAACGAGTTGTGTGTATGCATGTTTGTTTGTTTGTAAAAAGAGCGTTTGTATATGACGTCATTATTAGTACATACGGCTTTGTATATGCACAGACAATGGGAAAGCCAAGAATGTTGTATATTCGCAATTTTTACGTAGTTTAACTCCTGCAGACGAAATGAATGCTTGCCTGAAAAATTCTAATTTATGGGCACACGTAAAAATATTAAAATTAACTACAAATATGCGTGTCCGATTGCAAAACGATTACTCTGGTCAAACATTTTCAGATCAATTGCTGGCAATTGGAAACGGAAAGCTCCCAGTAGTGGGAAAGCCAAAAATGTTGTATATTCGCAATTTTTACGTAGTTTGAAACACATATATAAATCTATCTATATTCACAGGTGGGACACAGGGACACAACTACAATGGCGCGTAACTAATATGGCGTGTAACGACTTACGCGCGCGGGGGGGCTTGGGGGGCGCGAAGCGCCCCACCAACTAGGTGTTGGGGTGGCGCGAAGCGCCACCCCAACAGCTAGTCTTATATAATAGAATATCTGATGAAGATTAGTCCTCCTAGAAGACCTTTAAATCTTTTTTCATTGCACAAGACTCGCTTTAAAAGGACATAAAGACAAAATGACGTCACCAAGTGGTACAATGAATCTTATTCGCTGCATGTGGCTGGGTTTGCACGAACAAATTCCAGCAGTTGAAGGGTAAACTCATTCTCAGCAAGATTGTAGGTAATGTTTGATGTTTGCCCAGTAATGGTTCTCTTTCCGATAAATGAAGATCAGTAGTTGGCGTCTGTCCAAAGGTACTTGGTGGTGATGTTCCTTAGGCTGATAAAATCCGCCTATTCAGGAGCAAATCTCAAATCCCCAACTCCCATCTCTGTGATAGCCGTCTCTAATAAAACAATATTTTTCTTCATTTTAAATTTGATTAGTCTTTATTTTGATTTTTTTTTTTATTATCAGTTCTTTTTTCTAAATATTGCATGGGAAAAAAACCTTTATAAAGAACTAGCTGTAGGGATGGCACTTCGCGCCACCCCAACACTTAGTTGGTGGGGGCGCTTCCATCCCCCAAGCCCCCCCCCCCCGCGCGCGTGTCGTTACGCGCCATATTAGTTACGCGCCATTGTAGTTGTGTCCCTGTGTCCCACCTGTGAATATAGATAGATATATATATGTTTTTAACTACGTAAAATTTGCGAATATACAACATTCTTCGCTGTTCCATTGTCTGTGCATATAAACAGATTGTCAGGTTTACCGACTCTTGAACATGCAACATATAATTGTCCATGGGAAAAACAATCCGTATTCAGATCTATACCTCATTATTCTAATGATTGCCCTTGAGCTTTGTTGATGGTGATTGCTAATCGAACGTTCCCTATGTCCCCGTCGTCATTTATATATCCCCCTGTGCCCCCCGGCGTCCCCGTTGTAGTTGTGTCCCCGTGTCCCGGTCGTCATTTATATTCCCTGTGTCCCGGTCGTCATTTGTGTCCCGGTGTCACAGTCTGTAATTTCTCTCTGAGTGTCCCAGTCGTCACTTATATTCCCTGTGTCCCGGTGTCCAGGTCTGTAATTTCTCTTCTAACATTCCCTGTGTCCCGGTCGTCATTTATATATCCTCCCTGTGCCCCAGCGTCCCCGTTGTAGTTGTGTCCCTGTGTCCCGGTCGTCATTTATATTACCTGCATCCCGGTCGTTATTTGTGTCCCGGTGTCCCAGTCGGTAATTTCTCTTTGAGTGTCCCAGTCGTCATTTATATTCCCTGTGTCCCGGTGTCCCGGTCGTCATTTGTGTCCTGGTGTCCCGGTCTGTAATTTCATCAGTTGACAAACATGACGTCAGTCGACAAACAACTTCATGACGACATACAGCTCAATCCTTATAATGACGTCAGTCGACAAACATGACATCAGTCGACACACAAGCATGACGTCACTCGACAGACAGACAGACAGACAACTTATTTATATATATAGATATGTAAATCTAATTTTACTATTTTCTCCTTGTGTTTTATTCACAGTTGTAATTCCCCTCTGTCATCCATTTTAATACTCAAATGCTTTATAACATTTCAGAACACCAGCAACTCTCTCTTTAGACAATCGGACGCAAAATTACAGAAAGTATTCCAACAGAAGGTCAAGGCCATCCCTCCCAGCCTAAGTCTCTTGGTGATATTAATGTTCCTTAGGGATCTGTCCTGCGATCATTCCTATTTTCAATTTATATAAATGATCTCCCCAATTCTTTATCCTATGAGAATACTCTAGCAGTCATGTTTGCAGATAACTGTTTGCAGGTAAATGTTGACGCCAAAACTGCTTAGTTGTTGATTGAGAACTAGTGGGTGAATTATATTTTGTAATCAGTTTTTTCTAGTAGTCCTTTAGTCCAAAGTTTAATCACGACAGAATTCATGGGTTTTGCGAGATGTAAGCTGCATATTGATAGAACTAGAATTAAGATCTAGTCATCTCAGAAAATAGAATCAAAAGATTTATAACATATAGATGTTGGGGAGTTATTTTTTATGAAATGAGTGTTTTGATGAATGACTTTCCGTAACCTTTTTCACCTTCTGCACATACAACCAGCCTATATGTACCATCCAAATTTTGCCAAAATTTACCCAAAATATAGATTGCTTACACAGGATAAAATGTCGGTTTCCTTTTGAAGTAATTATAATTCTTTAAAATTCACTAATAGATTCATATCTGAGATACCCTATTGGTTGTCTAATCACATTTTAAATTCAATATAAACCTCTCCACATAATAATAACCATTCAAATGTAATTTTCAACCACTATACATTCTAAAAAGTGGTAAATCAAACAAAAAGAAAAAAGAACAGAATATATACAAAAAAACAAATAAAATACAATAGCATACAAAAATACAAAATAAATCAACAGAACTATCGTTAATTCCATGTATCACCGTACTCTACCTAAAAATATTACATGTGCAAAAAGTCTATTCTTGGTTTCGCCAAAAAAGATCAAAATCACTGCTTGGGCTTGGCAAACACATAGACAGAAAACGGAATAATGTCTTGCTTTTATTCCCGTTTACTGCCCGTGTCAAGAAATTCCCCCAGTCTTGACACTCTTGCCCGAGTCAACCTAAGATTCATGACCCATCCAATGGGATAGATTGACCCCCTCCCCCTTGATTTAAAATGGAATACTTGTGGGCATCGAGTCATGGCTAATTGTAGAAAAAGCCAAGACAGATAGTCCAATTGAGTGAGAAGCAAACCTGAAATTAATTTCCCCCTTATTGCGATTGTATAAAAAGGAGGTTAGTTCATTTGTTAATAAATATGTCTATTTATTATCCGTCCATGCGTCATTGCTAGGGCAGTTAATCCTGCTCATGAGAAAACATTATAAGATTCTGAAAGCAACTTTAAAAAAAATGTAAAGTACTTACTTATATCATTCCCAAAACTACTTCACTTTCCTTTCACCCCCATCCCCCTAATGTGCAAAGATACAGTCCAAGTTATATAGTCCCCATGCCTTATTCTGTTTCTTGGTTTCGCCGATGTTGTTTCTTCGCCGTTAAAACTATTTGTGAATAAGAGTGACACATTGCAAAATCCATAGAAAACACATAATTTGGACAATATATTTGTAAATTTGGAGGAAGATGTAAGGGAAAGTGAAGCAATTTTAGGGGTGATACCAATAAGCATTTTACAATTTTTAAGTTGTTTTTCGAATTTTATAGTGTTTCCTTACGAGGAGGAACATCTGTTATCCAGGACCAATTAGATTCCTTATTTCATGCTCTTTTTGAATGCCATATTCACGTTTCTGACGAAGTGCCACACCTCCCCCCCCCTGATGGTCCCAGACATAGCCGATAGGATATATACAAAACTAAAAAAAATAACAACACTAAAACAATAAAGTTCTTGCTTGACCTTTCTATTACTCAAATTATTATGTTTTTCATTATTATCCGCATTTCAAATCATTTTTAAATTATAATACATCCAACAATTCCATTGAAACCGTGAAACTGGATTTTCTGATCCCAACACTGGAGCTACCCGTTATGCGACGCATCACGAGATTAAAAACACCGAATAAATATCTTATATGGCTTTATATGGGACCATCATAGGAGGGAGGTCTATTGTCAGAATTGTGAATATGATATTCGAAAGTAGCATAAAATAAGGTGTGTAATGTATAAGGTATGTACATTATGAAGATGTTTCCTTCTGAGCAGCCTGCAATCTGGATCCCTACCATGGTTTTGTTTCGTTTGTCATATTGTGGTTTTCTCTTCTATGGTATATGGTAATGGTGTCTGGTGTATGGTATATGGTAACATCCGTTGTCCTTATACACAAGATTCGTTCAAGCTCGGTTTACCCGTTAAGTTTAAATTCTTATTTTCTGACATTCTGATGGATTCCTCCCTTCCTAGTTATATACAAATACTCATATGAACAAATAAGTTTCAGTATTTGCTTCAAAGAATTTTAATAAATGCAAACTTAAGCAGATCAAATCAGGCACTATTCTATTTTTATTTGCAGTTCAAAAACTTGAACTTTCGAAACTGCATAATATAAATAATATGTTTTTATGTAAATTATGCACAGTATGTTTTCATTTTATTTATGTTTTCACATATTTGATATTGGAATCGTTTTTGAGTCATGAGTATCCTGATTCCGATGCCAACAGTGATATCAATTAGGGTTGGGAGCATGCACCTTCCCTGGATTTCCCCCTCCCCCAGATTTTGAAAAATATATTTTATTTTTAAAAATGAAATAGATCTCTTCTAGATTAGGAAAAAACAAATTTTGCCAATCCCCCTTCTAATTTTCGTAAAAAATGTGAAGTTTTTCTTAGATAACTGCACCACTAAAGAGACATATTCATTCTAAGGTCTCAAATTATGGTTGGCCCGACTGACATTGTGTCTTCCTCTGAAAAAAAAAGTACCAAGAAAATGCCAATGGAATAGTTGAGCGACTTTTTCGCTTTGCACCTTACCCGTGAACTTGAATGAAGAAGTCGATGTTTGTTTTTATTCTGTTATGTTGGGTGTTCTTTTTTTTCTTGTTGCTTTTCCATTACTCCGTTTTTTTCTTTTTTTTTGGTATGAGCGGGCCCAAAAAAATAATTATTATTGTCATTATAGGATATTTTCTAATCGATGGCGGTTGTTCATTCTTTATTATGTTTGTTTCTACCTCTAATGTGCCCTTGCATTCAATGATCATTTCGGATGATGGAAATGAGATTCAGTTTTGGTATACTGTCACACTGTGCTATTTGTAATTTTTTACGCCTTTTTCTTTGAGGGCTGTTGCTAAGCTCATGACCTGGTTAAACTTGCGCTTGGAGACAAGCTTACCTTTGCCTGAATAAGAATTATCACCTGCTTCTTACCTGCTTTTTTGTTATTTTGGATTTTAATATAAATTATTCATTTAAATATATTTTTTGTTTCCAACAAAAACACTGCTTGTCAAAAATATGTACGATATAGAAATATTCATATCTGCTAGAAAGTGCTACTCGTTTGGTGATTCTAAAAGAGCCATTAAAATTTGATCGCTGGATAGTTTTCTTTTTTCGTTTTAATTTTTTCTTTGTATAGTAGTGGGTGGCTGATTTTTGTTTTAATGTTAGTTTGTGTTTTTTCTTTATACATTTTTTTTCGTTTTTTTTCTCACGTTCTATTTTTTTTTCTCCCCTTATTCCCGACCATAAGTCTTGCGGGGAATATTTGATGTTGAATATTTTGTTTTGTTGATTATCAGTCATATATTTATTGTTAATTTTTTGTGGTAGTATAATAAAATAAAAAATAAAGAGACTATAAGCTAAATATTGTTAATGATTGAACAACTTGTTTCCGATACAGCTATAGGTGGGAGGATGAGGGAAAGGGGTTAAAAATATGAAATTGAATATTAGCCCGCAACATTTCGACTTTTGATTTAGACAAAAGACAAAGGGAGATTTTATTCTCCTTTTTCTCACGTTTTTTTTTTTTGTTTTTTTTTATCAATTTGTTTGTTCACTCGCAAATACTTGTAAAAACAACTAAAACATCATAACCTCTTTCAAACTGCACGATATAAGGTGATGACACAGACATACAAAAATACAAAGTATTGAACAAGACGGAGCAAAAGAGATAGAGAAAAAAAGAAAACGAAGAAACAAATGAAAATCTTTCCAACAATATACACTAGCAGTAAAAATCATTGACACGAACACAAAATAATTACATCAACATTTCTCCACAGAGAAATCATTTAAGAGCCTACGTCAACGATAGGATAAGGAGGTCTTATAGATAGAATCAATAAACAATAACTAAAATCCGAAATGGTTGTTATGGAAAAATAATTCCACAAATATAGAATTAAAATATTAGGTTACAAGAGCAAAATAAATGAGAATAAGTCAAGCGAACAAAACTTTGTACTGGTCCAATGGGATGACGTAAAAAAACAACAGATTTTTCCACAAGGATCTTTTCCGAGCCGCTTATAGTGCTAATAACAATAAAAGACTAACTTTACAATTCTTTTTTAAAAGACTTTCATATATATATATATATATATATATATATATATATATATATATATATATATATATATATATATATATATATATGTATATATATATATATATATATATATATATTATATATATATATATATTATTATTATTACTTATTGGAAAACCTGTCAAACAAAAAAGCAAAAGACGGAGCAATAAACGAAACAAAAAAAAAGAAGAAATACACACTGAGCGCGAAGACAAATACTTAAAAAAAAACAAAAAAACATCATAACCTCTTTCAAACTGCACGACATAAGGTGATGACACAGACATACAAAAATACAAAGTATTGAACAAGACGGAGCAAAAGAGATAGAGAAAAAAAGAAAACGAACAAACAATAACAAAATAAAAAAGAGGCTGACACTACTGAAATGGAATACCATTCCTGGGCAGTCATATTCACCTTTTTTATTGTGTTTAGCTATAAAAAAAAGCTAATATATATATATATATATATATATATATATATATATATATATATATATATATATATATATATATATATATATATATATATATAATGGACAATTGAAAAGATGAAACACTAAAACTGCAAGAAACTTTTTCCAGAGGGATGGTCTTTTCCAAAATTTGATGACCATTCCAAGACACATTCCAATGTATTCCAATTCGGCTTAATCTAGCATGTTTTAGATTCCCAGCTACGGGTGGCTGGCGACCTATAGTCCAATTAATCGAGGAAAGTTTTTTAAAACCTCTTTTAAACACCCGAAGACTATGAATAAGAAACTCAGTTCATCTTTTGGAAAATTAAACAAATCAAAGAGTAACTTAGAGTTTCTAAAACTTTTCAGGCCGCGCCCCCCACTTTGGTCAACCCCAGGTGTGTACCCCCTCATATAAGTAATTTTAATTGTCAGTCATAGTAAAATAAATTTACTAGTTGTTTATTGATAAAATAACGAACCTTTTATAGACTATGGCTCGTATTGATTGTTGCTGCCTGTATGGGATGCTTAGATATACCGAATTACAAATAGCCTACTATACAGGACACAATTATTATTACGCTAATTTCCCAAATCTTTTTCTGTCCTACCATTAGAATGTTCATTTTTTTAAATTTTTTGCCCTTTCCCCTTATAAGGCTTTCGCGCCTAACACGCTGGTTCTATGGCCTTGTTGATGATGTTTTGTCCATTGGGATAATGGACAATTTCGTTTTTAATTCATTTGATCACTTCTGATAAACATTTAGGACTAACGTCAGTGGCGGAGCAAAAAAATTCTTTCCCTGAACATCTCATTTTATAAAGGTTTTCCAGCCTTAAATTAGAATCTACAGAAAACTAACAAGAAATGATGGTTGGTTACTTCGATCATCCTTCTTTTGTAAAAGGGGGCACAAAAAGAGGAAAATGAACTCATTTCTCTTTCTTCGATCAACCCTGCGCACACTGAGAAGGATTTTGCTGTATATTCCGGGACCTTTTTTTAGTGGTAAATTGTATTATGGTGGCAACACTGTTTTTTCTTCTTCTTCTTTATCCCATGCTATTAGAATTGCCCTATTTATCATTTTAGATATATTTTATCGGCAATTGGTTGTATTCATATTGGCTATAATGTGTAAAAATTGTATTACTTTTTATTATTGTGTTGTACATGTATTTTAATTGCTGTTTGACAATGCATAGTTGCAGTATTTTGATTCCCGTTTTTCAACGCAGGCAGTTGCTGCAGGAAAATAGCCCCCCTCCATTAGCAAGTCAAGCGATACTGTTCTGGTTCAGTGAATACGGACTGAAGTGACACCCAAGCAAGCTAGTGATTATAGAAGGCACAGAACAACTGAGTGATACGAACGCATATGATCTATTGGTCGAACGCGTCAAACCCCAAACA
This sequence comes from Artemia franciscana, assembly GCF_032884065.1. Lineage (NCBI taxonomy): Eukaryota > Metazoa > Arthropoda > Branchiopoda > Anostraca > Artemiidae > Artemia > Artemia franciscana. The sequence goes on along the minus strand of NC_088883.1, from coordinate 20,322,442 downwards.
ACAACGCAACATCATAGGATCTAACGGACTGAAGTGACACCCAAGCAAGCTAGTGATTATAGAAGGCACAGAACAACTGAGTGATACGAACGCATATGATCTATTGGTCGAACGCGTCAAACCCCAAACAACAACGCAACATCATAGGATCTAACGGACTGAAGTGACACCCAAGCAAGCTAGTGATTATAGAAGGCACAGAACAACTGAGTAATACGAACGCATATGATCTATTGGTCGAACGCGTCAAACCCCAAACAACAACGCAACATCATATGATCTAACGGACTGAAGTGACACCCAAACAAGCTAGTGATTATAGAAGGCACAGAACAACTGAGTGATACGAACGCATATGATCTATTGGTCGAACGCGTCAAACCCCAAACAACAACGCAACATCATATGATCTAACGGACTGAAGTGACACCCAAGCAAGCTAGTGATTATAGAAGGCACAGAACAACTGAGTGATACGAACGCATATGATCTATTGGTCGAACGCGTCAAACCCCAAACAACAACGCAACATCATATGATCTAACGGACTGAAGTGACACCCAAGCAAGCTAGTGATTATAGAAGGCACAGAACAACTGAGTGATACGAATGCATATGATCTATTGGTCGAACGCGTCAAACCCCAAACAACACAACATCCCATGCTATCGATTCATTTTATTGCCAAAAGGGGGCAACAGTTTAACTTCTACAATTGTTGTATAAGTTGTGAACCTCAAGAAGAATTACTGATTATCATATGTCATTATGTAAAGCTTCATAAAATTCTTGCCCGGGACCAAAATGATTTTTTTAGCTTGTCCCTGAACCAAAGCCTACAGCGTATAAGTTGAAACTTTAGTTATATGGCTTATATCAGAGAAGACTATCTGAAGTTATTTTGTAAAGCTTTGGTTTCTTCGAGGTATGTTTCTCTTTTCGAGTTGAAGGCTCCGTTCAAGCAGGCGCACAAGCAAGTAACATTTTCACACTTGAGTTAGAATAAGGTGCAAAGTCTGGCTTTACAATCTGGCTCTCTGGCCTCTTCGCAATACATCTTCTTAAGATAAAATTTAGAAAAACACAGAAAAAAGGATCATCTTTCGAATAGATTCAAAAGTACTATCATATTTTTTACGAATTATTTCAGCTCGTGATTTTGGTTTGATATATTGTTTTTTTTTTCTTTGGGGACTGAGGGAGGGGAATGGTATAACATATGTTCCATAGCCTTTAATAGTTTTTTCATTACTGAAGAAACTAAATCTTAACCTTTGACCCCTTCTTAGTAGTGATGTTAAAAATTTAGTCGCAGGCAAATTAAAACACTTTTGAACTAAGAGGGGTACAAGAATCTTCTTTTTTTAATATTTGCAAATTAAACAAAATATTTACTATGAGAGCCAATTTAAGACCTCTAAATTAAAACTACTCTAAACTTTTTTTTGTGCTTACAACGTTCTGGACTTCGGACGTCGGCCGTTTTTCAATTAAATATTTAACTGAAAGTATAGTTCCAATGTATATTTCCACCGAACCGAAGCTAATTGTCTGGTATTACCACCGTGAAAAATGGGTAGTGTCGCATGTTTGCAATGTAAGTTCATGTCAGTTAATTTTTGTTTTGGTTTTAGTTAGGTCAGTTTTTAATCTAAGAGGTATATTAACTGTCAAATCTTCTACATCAACATTTTCTCGGAAGGCTTTTTACTCATCTCGTTCGATGATTGTAAATAGTTTTCATTCGGATGACGTTGTTCTTTACTTAAAACTGCCTTCAGGGAAGGTTTTATATATATATATATATATATATATATATATATATATATATATATATATATATATATATATATATATATATATATATATATATATATATAGTTCTGGACTTCGGACATGGCCGTTTTTAACTAAACATTTAACTAAAAATATAACTCCAATGTATTTTTCCACCGAGCCGAAGCTAATTGTCTGGTATCACCACCATGAAAACGGGTAATGTCTCATGTTCGCGATGTAAGTTCTCGAGTGTGTTTCTCCTATAATACATAAATACCACGAAAGCACCTGCAATTAAGCTTTTGAAAAAATTGGTGCCAATTTTGGCAAAAGTTCTAGTTTTTGACAGATGAACAAAGCTTCTTAATTTAGACTTTTGGACAAATTGACGCCAATATGGACGAGATAGTGTTGATTCAGACAATTAAAGAAAGCTTCTGAAATTAAGCTTTTGGAAAAATTGCTACCGATTTTGACAAAACTGTGTTGATATGGACAAATTAACAAAAGCTTCTGAAATAAATAAAAAAAAGTTTGACATTTGACTAAATGTCAAATAAAACCCTTAAAATTTCTATGGAGAGGTTTTTACAGGTTTCAAGAAATTGTGTTTCGGAAACTATCCTTGAACTTTGAACATTGGTTTTAGTAACTTGAGTGAATACTTTCTTTTCAAGTAAAACTTTCTAGGGTATCTAAATCTTAGAACAATACCAAAACCGCTACAAATTCACGCTTCAACGAATACAGATTCTAAACGTCACTTTATTTATTCTTCTGCTTTGTTATAAAGCCAAGGATTAATCGGAGACTTTAAGTAATTTAAATTTTCATTTAAGTTTAATTTGTGACATCCAACCTTTCTCTTATTCCTTATAGAGTACTTAAAAAAAATTCTAGGAAGATAGGCTTACTAACAGTGGTTTTAAGTCACAATAACTTGGAGAGGGGACGTATATAGAAAGGATTGTTTTTGTCTTGTTTTTTCCTACGAAAGTACAAAAGATGCATTTTCAAGAAAAACGCTCCCCAAAAACGCGTTTTTCAAAATCTATGGGTGGGGGATAAAACTAAGCCCCCCCCCCAATTGATTCCCCTGTCTGCAACCTTTCTTCCTATAGAAATTCTAAATCCACTTAAGCCATTTTTTTGTCATGCAAATATTAGCGGGATCGAACCAATTTTGTCACATTATTTATTCCAATTATTTCAGTAATGTTTCTGAATAAACACGTATTATAACGTCTATTCAACTTACGTTCGATTCGAATAGCAATTTTCGACTATTTTCACAAGTTCACACCTGACTCGAAACTAAAGGTTTCCCCATTTCCCATACCACCTACGTTATAAATATAAATACAAAGGCGCATGTTAGATCTGTCTTTGCTAGAAAAGTATAACACAAGCCTATAAAGGGAAACTAGGTATTATCCTAATTTTCAGGATGGAAAATGTTTCTAGTTAGAAAACTCTCTGTCCATCGGGATATTCAACGAGTTTATTAGCTACGTTTAATAGGAGACAGATAAGATTAATGGGAAATGGTCTTAGCAGATCCCCATTATCTGATAGAGTGGCCTTTTTTGTAAAGCAGCGCCTTAATATTCATTGTTTTTGGTCATTTTGTAATAAGTAATTTCTAATTGAAACAATTTCTAATTTATAATCAAAACAATTTCTTAAATTTAGCAATGTTAGGTATGTTGAGGAAGTTAACATAGTGTTTCTCTGTGCGTTCCAGTCACTCATCTCTAAGAGAACAACCCTTTGAATGTTTCCCTTTCCCTCAAAGCATATCACATAATGATCGAGGAATAGTCTTAAGCTTTGATTATCATGTTTATTTCAATTAAAACAAAGGAGCTTCTTGTTGTTGCGGTCAAAGAATCCATCCTGTCATCCCTACTTCGTCATTAAAAATAAAGCCTTCACGAGAGCGGACGAGCTTTGTCTATTGGAGCTAATTTTCTCAGAAGACCTTTCCTTAAAGCCATCACCTCAAAAAGAACTAATCCCCCAACAAAGGAAAGCTTAGGGATGGTAAATAAGCTTTACCATCCCTCCATCTAAGTCCTGCTTTCAAATTTGGCTCCTTGGTCAACGCTACGACTCCTGAGGCAGGGTTTCAGTAGAGGCTCTGGTCATACTGCCCAATCTTGTCCCTATTAAAGTCACTTACATTTGACTTACAAATCACTTGACACCAGTCAAGAGAATCCAAAATTATCAAGCAGAGCTATCTGTAGAACCGTTAAGATCAACTGCTACAATTGAAAGAACTGATTTGGCGCAATGATGTTTTTCCAAAATTACATCTACTCACCAATTTTTAGGATAACTTTTTTCTTGTGCCTCTGTCTTTCAAGGTACCACGAGAAATACGTGGGATTGCTGTCATTAACAGAAAGTTGAAAAAAATTGGAAATAGTACTCAGAAACAACCTTTTCTCATCACAGCACGTCCTTTTTAGACCGTCTCCGTTAGCTCAGCCAAAACAAAAGCTAGTTATGAAACTGGGTAAAGGACTAGTAGTCCAGGACTTTTAGCTCAAAAAAGGGTCGAACCCGGACAAAATTGCAATATAAACGAAAATGGTACCAAAATGATCAGAAAAAAATTCTGTACCCCATTCTGTCCCCATAAATCCGAGTGGGGCGAGTACCCGAAAAACAGGGGAAAAGGGGGAAATGCGGGGGAAAATGGGAAAAATGCCGAACATACCCAGAAAATAGTTTAAAGTGAGTTTTCTGGGGTTTTCACATACGCTGATTACGAAATTGACATCTAAAATTCAGTATAGAAAAAGAGTACTACGGAAAACGGGGGAACAGGGGAAAGAGGGGAGAAAAGAGAAGAATACAGGGTAGGGGTAGAAAGCGGTTTGGAAGATATTTTCTGGGGTATTCCTATCTGGTGATTATGAAATTGAGATATAAAATGATATACAAAAATCTATTAACATAAAACGGGGAAATGGGGGGGGGAGGGAGGGGAAAAAGGAAAATATACAGGGTAGGGGTAGAAAGCATGTGGAAATGTGTTTTCTGGGGTTTTTCTATCTGCTGATTATAAAATTGACATCTAAAACAAAGTTCGAGAACAAATGCAGGAGATCTATAGAGGTTCGGCTACCCCATAGGTTCGGAAAAGGCAAAAAAAAAATTCGAGAAAGAAATACGGAAAAATACTGAAATTACACTATTCCGTATTCCTCACCGTTATCGACAAGCGCGTGGGTTCGTCAACATAATGACGATTTGGTGGATGGAAAGATTTCTGTGGAAGAAGCGGCTAACCACGAAGCCCTTCAGGCGATTTCGCTACGCCTCGAAGCCTTAAAATCGTCTCTGAAATCCAGCAGAACTGCGAAACTATTCATGCAGTATTCCGAGATGGTTTCGATCTTTTGGAACTTTCTGAAAGCAGAAAGGACTGGAGACTGGGATCTCTACTTATCCTCTCTTTCTGATATGCTCCCATACCTCGCAGCTGCGGGGCATAATCTTTATGCCAAGTCAGTTCGTCTTTTTCTTCAGATGATGCAGAAACTTGAAGCATCGAATCCACAGCTCTTCGAACAGTTTGCAAGCGGCAAGTTTATTGCCCGACGAAGTGATCGTTTTTGGGCTGGATTGGCTCCAGACCTCGTCATCGAGACAGTCCTGATGAGGAGCTTAAAAACAGATGGAGGGCTGACAAGAGGAAAAGGGATGACTGAGCTTCAGAGAAACATATGGACAATGTCTATGCCAGTACTCGCTTCAGTGAATGATCTAATGCAGAAACTGACGGGTCTAGAGTACAGTTCTAGTGAACAGCACGTTACTGCAACCGCAGCACGAATACAGAGAGATACTAAGGATCTACTGACGTTTCTTGAATTCCTTCTAGAGAACTCTCCTTTCACTAGTTCCACAGAGCTTAGAAGTATAGGTTCCGGGCTGATTGCCCATAAAGGCGTCAATGCAGAGGATGCTAAAGCTGTAGGTGAGCTGATCCTCCAGCGCATGGATGGCCAATCCGTCGAAAGTTTTTCATTCAGGAAGAAAGATAAAGTCGTTACACTGGCATCCGATGGGAACATTAGGATAGATGGCGAGATTTTGCATATCGATTCTGCACTGCTTTTTCAACGTCTTTCGACTGCTGCCCATACATTTGAAAATGACATGGCAGAAACTCTACGTTACGAACTGTGCAGTTATCCGCCCGCTTTGTTTGAGAATCCTGGCATAATGCGTCAGTCAGACAAACCTGCACTAGCGAAAGCAATATGGAAAGAAGCGAACACGGACTCGATTCACCACCTGCCAGTGTCAGATCGTGTCACTGTAGGTGACGGAGGTTGGCTGCTTCAGCAAGTACCTTGGAAGATTGGTGATACTTATGATTCAATCTGTGACAGCTATGTTAGTTTCGTTACTCGACGCTGTACCTCCCCTACTGTTGTCTTCGATGGATACAGCGCTGGTCCAACCACGAAAGATGCTACGCACAACCGACGGTGTAAGGGAAGCCAGCATCAAGTGATCGATTTCAGTTTAGGGATGAAGCTCCAGAAAAAGAAGGAAGAGTTTTTGAACAACTCTCAGAACAAACAGCGAATTATAAGCTACATCGGGGAAAAACTCAGAGCCAAAGGATTTGAAGTCGTCCATGCGAAGGACGATGCTGACTATCTAATCGTGAAGACTGCCGTAACGAAAGCAGAAAACTCTGAAACAATAGTTCTTGGCAACGACACTGACCTTCTGATTCTACTCTTGTATCACCTCCCGCCTAATGCAAAAACACTTTACTTCGAATCGTCAACGAACGCAAAAGAAGCGATAACACGGTTCTGGTGCCTCAACGAAGTGCCAAAAAAAATGGGAGAAGTATCCAGGCTGCTTCTGGTAGGGCACGCACTCTTGGGATGTGACACGACCTCCCGAGTTTTCGGACTTGGAAAGCAAGCTGTGCTACCTCTTTTGAAGAAGAGCGAAGTGTTCAGAAAAAATGCAAAGTGTTTCTGGATGAATCATCGTCCAAAGATGAAATTGTGAAAGCGGGTGAATATCTTCTCCTCAGCTTGTATAAAGTACGACCAAACGAAGATCTCACTAAGCTGCGACATCGAATTTTCTTGGAAAAAGTTTCTTCGTCTAATACTACGGCGTTTGTTAAGCCTGGAAGGCTTCAGCCAACCGAAGCTGCAGCTTCATTCCACTCCCAGCGAGTGCGCCTCCAGGTATCCCGTTGGAAAGGGGAACCAGCTGACCTCGACCCGGCTGACTGGGGTTGGGTCCTCAGAGACCATAAATACTCACCTGTGATGACCCATTTGTTGCCCGCACCTCAGACTCTTTTGAGTGTCGTGAGATGCAACTGTAAGACAGGCTGCGAGAACTCGCGATGCAGCTGCAAAAAAAATGGATTAGCGTGTACGTTCGCGTGCGGAGAATGTCAGGGTATCAACTGTTTGAACAGGGACAACGAGATTGTCGAAGACGAGGAGCTCGACTAGTGATATCAATTCTGTGTTTTTCAAGTCAACTATACTGCCTTCGAAAGTGCAAATTTTACATATAATAGCCATTTTATATATAACTGCCAAGCGGTTGTTTTCTTTATGTTTAGTAATTCAAATGGTTGTAAGAAATGTCTGTGATTCAAGAAAGTACAAGTTTGATACTTAAGCGAGTTATTTTGTCCATAGGCCTACTTATTAGCCATTAGCAGCTGGCTCAGGAGTCAGGCCTCCCTTCCCCTTTTCCGTTGTTTCCTCCAGTTTTGTCCGGTTTTCATGGTTCTCGTTTTCTTTCCTTCATTTTAGGGGTCAGTTTCGTGATCAGCAGATAGAAAAACCCCAGAAAACACATTTCCACATGCTTTCTACCCCTACCCTGTATATTTCCCTTTTCCCCTCCCCCCCCCCCCATTTCCCCGTTTTATGTTAATCGATTTTTTTATATCATTTTATTTCTCAATTTCGTAATCACCAGATAGGAATACCCCAGAAAATATCTTTCAAACCGCTTTCTACCCCTACCCTGTATTCTTCTCTTTTCTCCCCTCTTTCCCCTGTTCCCCCGTTTTCCGTAGTACTCTTTTTCTATACTGAATTTTAGATGTCAATTTCGTAATCAGCGTATGTGAAAACCCCAGAAAACTCACTTTAAACTATTTTCTGGGCATGTTCGGCATTTTTCCCATTTTCCCCCGCATTTCCCCCTTTTCCCCTGTTTTTCGGGTACTCGCCCCACTCAGATTTATGGGGACTTTTAGTATGTTGTACAGAATTTTTTTCTGATCATTTTGGTACCATTTTCGTTTATATTACAATTTTGTCCGGGTCAAACCCTAAAAGTCCTGGACTACTATGCCTTCTCAAGACCAGAACAGAAATTACGTTTTATTGGAAACAAAATACGTTTGAAATATTTTCACCTTTTCCACTTTCATAAATCAAAAATCATCAAAACCTTAACGAAGAAATGTTGGTATTTGAAATGTTGTCAATTTAATTGACAATCCACGGTCATTTGTTTTTTGTTTTTTTTTTTTTTTCAGTAAAATGCAAATTGTGTTATCTTGAAGTTCTTTGGTGCCAAACCTTTTTAGATTTTTTTTTCTTCTACGTGTCTTTTTTTTAAATTTGGTGCCCACTACTACATAGCTACGTACAGACATCTTTTTCACTAAAAATAAGGGGCAGATCTAGAGCTAATTCTTGGGGGAGGCTTAATGTGAGGGCACCAATGAGCAAAATCTTTGGGGCAGACCAATGTAACAAAGGTGCCAATAACTGACCAAATTGACAAATTTATTCTAAAAAAAAGTGAAAAAAAGGGAAATAGGGTGCCAGAAAAATCTTGGGGCGGGGGTCCCCTGGATCTGACAGTGCTAAAAATAGTATACCCAATTTTTCTTAATTGTTTATATAAACATGGTTGCGTAAGTGTCCACTTATATAATCCCAACTGTCAGATTTCATTTTCATAGTCCTTGATACTTTAAACATTGAAGAACTTACTTCAAAATTGCTACGCTAATTGTCACTTGTGAAAACAATTTCTGTGAGGCCACCAGTTACAGCCAGTGGTAGTGTACACCTGGTACGTCTTCGTAGGTTGTACGTCCGACCTCTGGAATGCAAAGACCTGCTTAGCTCGAAGTTACTAGCAGCAGCGGAATACACATGAAATAAAGTGTGTTAGGTTTATCCATAGACATATTTATTGATAATAGGCAACAATAAATGTACGCTTTGGTGGGTTATTTGCTCTTTTTCTTCCATGCCACCATCAAGTTTTTTGTATTTCAAGGTTGATGTATTTGAAGAACCAGTCATTTAAGTCTGCCTCTATTGCCACACCTGACGGCACATATTCTTGTTAGATGCCTTGTAGTTGTTCATCTACTCGCGTTTGCAAGTAGATAAGTCTAACTTTCATATTGAGAGCGTCTTCATATTATCTCGCATCTACTGATATAATAAACGTATGGATTCATCCAATCATAAGTCCACATTCGGTATTCGGAGTGTCTCCATATTAGCTTGTATAAGTAATAAACCCATACCTTGTACAAGTAATAGGTAACAAACCAATCGGTTTACATAATGTCTGAACAAAGCAACGCTTGGAACAGTAACTCACATAGAACCACCCCTCCATAATTACAGAGCTCACCTGTATAGAATTTCCAATTTAACCAAAAGACAAGACTTGCTTGCGTAAAACTGTGTTGCTTGAAAGTATTACTCTATTATCGACTGTTTTTTCTTTTACTCATGGCTTTTGCTTACTTTTTACACACTTGTGTTTATAATATTCTTCTTTGTCACTTTTAAACGGGAATTCACTTTAGTGCAGCTAGTTACAGCAGTTTCTAAACAGCACCCATCCGTGTAACAATGAGACCAGACAAAATATAGATCCCTAGTTCTGAGTTCTTCTATTTATCAATAATTTAAATCATAAATCAACAGCAAAATTATCTCCCCCTGGAAGATTCCACAGCTAGGAAGGAATAGGGGAGAAAATAACAAAAAATATAAACAAGATCAATAATCCAGTCGTCCACCTTATCCCCAAAATCACAAGCTAAGCGAAGGAGAAGCACGTGATTACATCAATTCAATTGAACATCCAACCCAGTCCAGACACATAAAGTCCAAGGAAAACCGGAAAAGATTTAATTATCAACTAGATAATTATATCAGTAATTAAGTAAGTTATCACTCTAACTTACTTATTGAACATATCTATCAGAACATAATCTATCAGAGGGCTGACTTCTGAAGTAAGTGAATCTTTGCACAAGTTCTTGGCACATTTTCTTCAGTCCTATGGTTCTACTGTTTCAACATAAGACAACAATTTTGCTACCTTTTGATGGCTGAAATTCCACTTTACCCATGGACTGGATCCCTTTTTCTTTTCAATTGAAAATTAGATATAAAATTCGTCGGTCACATACGAAAAATATCCTATTCTGAAGCAAGCCGCCATCACTTTCTAAACATCAGTCTGCAATATCAAAATCTGTCTCGGGGAATAAATAGACCTAGAACTAAAGAATCCTACAATATAAGTATCTTGTCCTTTCGGTGGAAGTTGCATCTGTAGATTTGTCACAAAATTGTACGTTTCAATGGGAATATAAACCTTATAGGAGTACAGAAAACAATTTTGACAGTTTTCACAAGGTAAGTAAAAAAAAGAAAAAAAACTGGAAAAACGGATTATGTCAAAAATACGCCATATGATGCACTCTTTGCTGACATCGATGATTTTAGAAGATGCTGAGTTCGAAGGAATATAGACAACCCCCCCCCCCCCCCAATTGATTCAGCATAAACATCCAACCCGGGAATGGATAGCTCGATTTACTATTCTCAGTAATTTTACCCCACGTCAAAGATTATCTATTAGGTGTCATTAGATATCTTATATCTCACTCCTAGCAAAATACATAGGTCGGCGTGTTCCATCAAATTCATTGGCTATCTAACAAAACTCGCCCGCCAACTCAATGTCACCCCGTTACATTCGATCGGATAACACTCCGCCCACGCTTGGATAACACTCCACCAATGCAATGTCACTGGATATTGTCAACATTTAGGAAACCAAATCATCTGATTGGATAGCTTTTGAGGTTTGCAAAATTACTGAAGTAAGAAATCTATGTAAGCATCAATAATTTGTGCCCTCATCGCAAGGATTGGGCGACAATACTTAAGTTATCTTATATCTATGCACTTTCTGATAAAATGCAGAGCTCAAGTATTTTCTTCATACAGTTCAATTTGTTTACCTGCATTTAATAAGCTGCTTTTTGTCCGTTAAATGATTAATTTCCCTGAGGCACTAACCCTACTGTAATTTTCCTTAAATTTGTCTTTCCTCTTAATTTATTTTTCAATTAGTGGTTTCATTGTCCTATATTTAAGCTAGAAATTACATTTTTTGTCTCTGTCTCCGAATTTAAATTAGAATACGGTTAATCAGGCTCAAAGCATTATTCCACCAGTCCTGTGGCCTATCTTTCTTTTTTTCAGAGAAGCTTTAATCTGAGGATCATTAGAGTAAAAGGCATAAACTTCCTAAAATCTGTAAGCCATTGAACCACAAGGGAAGTGTCCCATTTTTAGCTTTGCAGGAGCATTGGAGTATCTCTCATTTTGACCACCAGGGAAAAAACCCCTAAGCTTTATCATATCTAATTCTTAAAAAAACGCACTTATTTTTAATTATTATTCTAGCCAATTGGAGGCTTGGGATCAAGCTAAAATTGAATTGTTATTGTAGCCAATTATAGCTCGGGATCAAAGCATTACGTCCCCATTCCTGTAGCCTATCTAGTGACAAGCACGTCTGCAAGCATTTACGTCAGAGTGGGTATAAAGACTATAAAATAATACAGGGAAGATTGAATAATCGTGGCAGGGATTGAGTCTAGCCCCTCTCCTCTTCACTGTGTGCTTGAATTTCTAGCGACTTTTTAAAACAAAATACAACCAATAAAATATTGATATGAAATATAATTATGTAAATCAACGCTTCGTATAAAACAGGTACAATCTTTCACAAAACCAGGATATTATCAAGAAATAGTAGCCTTGTGCGATATTACGGAATATAGAATTTAGATGTATTGAAAGTATTTGTAAAGTGGTCATCATTGGAATAAAATGCACATGATTCACAAAATTACAAAACCATTAGACCACTAGGACAGTTTTCAATCGCTAGCTTCTAGCTATATAGAACAATACTTCACTTGGGCCGCCAGGGGAAGAACCCCTAGTTATTATTTTATCTCTTTCTTTTTTTCTTTTTTTTAAATATACTATTTTTCAATTGTTCTTTCACTACTTTAAAGGTACTAAACTCCCTATATTACTAACTGTTAATGCCATAATAAAAACATTGAGAAAGCCAAAATAATCAAGACCCATTTACAATGAGATTTTGATAACACAGAGGTTTAAGTGGCCCTATTTTGAGCCAATCAGATTTTCCTAAAATTTTCTGATTGGCTGTCAAATTCTATGAAAAATTCTGATTGGCTGACAAATTCTATGAAAATTCTGATTGGCTCAAAAAAGTCTCGATTCTAGTAAATTTACAATTTTGTCATCTTCAAGAGTTAAGATTAGCCAAAATGCAAACGAAAACATAAGCACCACTGAATCGAATGTGTGGCGAGAAGTATGAGAAAAAATGTATGAAGATCGATTAAACGAACATTATTTGGTCTCCGAAGGGTTTTAAGATCTTTGATTCATCCCATCATTTTGTTTATTGCTTATAAAACATATTTTACTATTACCATTAGTACTATTGCATACTGAAAATTTTGTTCACCAAAGCATCCAAGGAAATTCTGTATAAAACTTTTTTTTTTCAATATCATTACGAAATATTGCACAGTGCTACTAACAAGGTAAGAATTAAAGCACAAATGCCCAACGAACTTAGTAGTCTGGGCACATCACAGCATAAAAAGAAAACGCCTTCACTTGTTTAGACAACACTAAAAGATAAATTATATAATAATTCATAAATTTTATAATATTATAAATAATTCACTAAAATAACAGTAAACGAAATATCAAGATTAGACGTATGGGCGTCAATACTTAGTCAACGCACGTGGTTTTGCGGAGTATCATGCGCAATATTTCTTGCTGCAATACTTAATGAAAACTCCATATTACCTTGGTTTGTAGCCACTCTCTAGACCCAGCTCGGGTTGGACAGGGCCTAGGATTCCCCCAAAATTAAAAAATCTTAGCATTAAACTCAAACAGAGCGTCTAACCAAGTAGAGAGTAAGATAAATTGACTTCACTGTTTATAGCCAAAACCTTAACTTAGCCACTACCTTAACCCAACTCAGGGTGGACAGGGTCAGGATTCTATTGCCCCCCAGAAATTGAAAAAAAAAAACTTTACAAACTGTAAGTCCTTTATACACTAAACTCCAATAGAACATTTGACCCAATATAGGGTAAGATAAATTGAACCCACTGTTTGTAGCCATTGCCTTAGCCTAGCTAAGGGTGGACAGGGCCAGGATTCTATTGTCCCCCCAAAAATTGAAGAAAAACAAATTACAAACTGTAAGTCCTTTATATACTAAACTCAAATATAACATTTGACCCAGTCGAGGGCAAGATAAACTGAACCCACTGTTTGTAGCCACTGCCTTAGCCCAGATCAGGGTGGACAGGGTCAGGATTCTATTGTCCCACAAAAAATGAAAAAAAAAACTTTACAAACTGTAAGTCCTTTATATACTAAACTCCAATAGAACATTTGACCCAGTAAAGGGTAAGATTAACTGAACCCACCGTTTGTAGCCACTGCCTTAGCCCAGCTAGGGGTGGACAGGGCCAGAATTCTATTGTCCCCCCATAAATTGAAGACAAAAAAATTACAAACTGTAAGTCCTTTATATGTTAAACGCAAATAGAACATTTGACCCAGTAGAGGGCAAGATAAACTGAACCCACCGTTTGTAGCCACTGCCTTAGCCCAGCTCGGGGTGGACAGGGCTAGGACTCTATTTTCCCCAAAAAATTGAAAAAAGACTTTACAAACTGTAAGTCCTTTATATACTAAACTCCAATAGAACATTTGACCCAGTAAAGGGTAAGATTAACTGAACCCACTGTTTGTAGCCACTGCCGCGCCAAAAATTGAAAAAAAAAATACTTTACAAACTATAATTCCTTTATATACTAAACTCCAATAGAACATTTGATCCAGTAAAGGGTAAGATAAACTGAACCCACTGTTTGTAGCCACTGCCTTAGCCCAGCTCGGGGTGGACAGGGCTAGGACTCTATTTTCCCCCAAAAATTGAAAAAAGACTTTACAAACTGTAAGTCCTTTATATACTAAACTCAAATAGAACATTTGCCAAGTAGAGTGTGAAATAAACTGATTGAGAATCTGGATATCAGATTAAACATTTCAAAAATGACCGACCTATCAATTGAACAGTTTTGACAAAATGGCACTGAAATGCTGGTCTAAATGGGTTGTAAAGTGTTTTAGATTAAAAATTACTGCATATTGATAAAATAATATACGTTTCCCTTAGCTTTTACTGCTAAAATTTAGGTATTTGACAGAATTTATCATAGCCATTGGCATTTTGACATAGACTTATCGTAATCCTAAATAGTAAATTGCTCCCAAGCAATAATGTTGCTGACAGTGAATGCATCTAATGGTCCGGTATAGAGAGATAATAGGTTATAAAGGAGGTCTTCAAAGAAAACTATTTGCAAGCTTGTGAGCGACCTCAGATACTTAATGTCTAAAAAAAAAATAGGCCAAAAAAAAATGCACTCTGTGAAAGACGAAACAAAAAGTATATTTAACTCAAAGATAGAGATGATTTGAAACTGAAAGATTCCTTTTAAAAAAGTGATCTAGAAGACGAGGTTCCTCATATAGATCAGAATTTTAATTATTTCCAAACTGCATAGTAAGGTTTTTTTGAATTTGCAGTTCTTACAAAAAAACTTTCCAGGCTCAAAATTCAAAAGTTCTATTGAAATTGCTCCAAAGAAGTTTACGTCACAAATCTTTCAAAAAATTGAAAGTCAGGTTGGTCATTTTGACAAAGAAATATTAAAATTATGAATCGTTTTGTAGCTTTGTGAATATCGCATGTTTAAGATTTGTTCCGAGTTTCCGAACGATTCGCTTAGTCATTTCTGCAAACCTGAACTTTCTCCCTCTTACAGAACAAAGGTCTACAAGCCCCTAAAAGATTATTTTTGAAAGAAAATACTACGTGGATTTTTCTAAATCTATACTTTGTTAAAGTCTTAAACTTAGTTAATGATTTGATGATTATACTGAAATGGCTTATGATTCATAGTGTCATGAAGACCAAAAGAAGAATATAAGTTTTGACAGCAAATAATGTGAATATTATTGGAGGATAATTCCAGGCATCAAGTTCCCTTTTCTATTTCTTATAACGCCTACGGTGTTATTCTGATTATTGGGTATCGGTTTTCGGTATCGATATCATGACTTGCACTATTTTTACCGGTCTTTTTGCTGATTTGCCAACTGTCTGATTTGTGACTGTACTGATTTATAACTGTGCATGAACCAATCAATGGAGACACAAACAGTTTTCATTCACTATCCAGAACAGTTTTCATTCAGTATCACAAGGAATGAATGAAGAAACAGTTTTCATTCACTATCCAGAACAGTTCCTAGGGTTGATGCTGCCCAAGGCAAAATTAATTACAGTGCCCTTACCCGACTCATATTAAAAAAAAAAACCGAAGCAAAGTGAAAAAATTTATCCAGGTGGGTAGCCCCCCCAGCTGCGGCCCCTCCCCCTAGCCATGACACCAAGAACAGCTGTCCCTGTTGCTCGGACCCCCGGGTGCTCAACAAGACCGTCTAAAATTTGTTAGAATTTATAAAAAAAAAGAGAAAATTCTTCTGCCGTTTAAATCTCGTTTTTCTAGCATCCCTTAGTAATGAACTAGTAGAGCTTGGGTTGAAATAAACAACGAAAGCAAAATTATGTCAAAAAAATCTATAGTTTTTTCACCTTTTGTTGATGCAAGTAGCCGCTAAAAACTCTAGTTACTTGGCAAATCAAGAAAAAGACTTGCAAAAATAATGTCAATCGTGTCAAAAGTCATAATAATGTCAAAAAATTGTTGAAAATAATGTAAAATTCCACTTTTAATCTAGCAGTATATGGTCTCCGTAGCATTCTAAGGTCTCGCCGTAATAGGTTTTGGACGGTTGGAGTGAAGTTTTCGAAGCATTCGGGCAATGAGAAATTTATTCCTACGGATGAGGCGTCATTTTCTTCATTAAAAAGTTGTTGTAGCTCTTTTAACAGGCAGTTTTTCATCTCCTTGTCCCAAAAATTTGCATCTTTCTAAGCTTTTAAATCCTTTCTAACTTGTTCTCTAAGTCTTTAAATAGCAGTATTGCCTATATTGAAAGATACGTTATTAATTCATGGTTACTATATTTTAAACTTATTTGACTTGTTTCAAACACCCCTCGTAGATCCTACAAGAGAATGTTTTTTTTTCCATTTTATAGACCTTATTAATTTGGAAACACGTGTCAAAACATACTTAACATTTCATTTTACATCAAATTAAAAAGGAATTATAAAAGAGGTCATTCAAATTCAGCATAAGAAATTTTACAACCAAATATTCCAAAATGTTCTATACAAATCAATCTTTTGTAAATTATCCTACAAATACCTTCATTTCATCTACCCGACATTTCATCTACCCGGTTCTACGAAAAAAACCCTCCCTACTAACCAGTAAGTGCTTTGAAAAGCACTTTACGTTAAATTCTAAGACTTAAATTCAAAAAACAGGTTTCATAATAGACCTTTCTGGGCATTAAGTAATAAAACATATATGTTGAAAATATTTGACCTTTCTGAATCTAGGTAACAAATTTTGGTCAGATGTCTTTGAGGATATTGAGCTAAAAAAAAATTAGGATGGGGACTGGTTGCACTCTAGCGTTTTTCAACGTTCCTTCAACATGCCCTGAAATTTTAAACTTCAAACCCTCAAGTTTATACGTACGGACATTTTTCAAAGCAACAGCTTTCTCATATGGTTTTATTTTTTTGAAAAAATGTCAGGTCAACTCTTTTTTTGATATAGTATGAAGTTGAGAAGACTACACTCACGCACTTTAACATAATACCTGGTTATTTGTCCCAAAATGATCATGGAAATGAAAAGGGGGGACCAATGTACAAGGAATTGCTGAACTGGGATGAGCTGATATAAAGAATACAAATTTGACTGCCGTTAATACTATACTTCCTTTTCCTTTCAATTGGTTGTCAACAACTAAAATAAGACATGCAATTAAATTAATACATCTTGAACAAAACAACCATTAGATTAATACGCTGTACATTACAGCACATTGGTATAACATTAATACACCTTAAGCAATAATACCTTCAACAAAGCAAGAATTAAAACCAAATAGTATAGGAAACTGATATGAGAGAAATCTTTGGATCCTTAAACATGGCTTTTATAGAATTTATAGTGTTTTATAGGGACTATTAAGACTACAGACAGTTCAGTAATATATTTTAGTTAAAACTTTAATTTAAAACCAATAAGTTAATCAAACTTTAATTTAATCGAAATTTAACTTAAATTTGACTAAAACTAAATTTCAATTTACTAAAATCTACATTTTCAATCAAAAACCCTAGTGTAATTGGAATTAAATTTGAATTGCGTGAACTTGAAGGCAATTTCGTTTTCAAACTATTGCTTGTCTATTGCAGCATAGCTAAGACTGGGTTTTACAGCCTGCACGAAAAATAGCCTAGTTTTTAAAAAGTCCATACATATCAATCAATTCCATCCTAGTTAGGCATTAATTCAACATTACAGAATTTCTGGTGGTAAGAAAAATGTTATTGCATTTGACCACAGAAAAACTACTTCCCCTTATAAAAAATTCCCCGTATTTTTGTCTTATGACATTGTATTTGACCACAGAAGGACAGAAAGTTTATTTGAAAGAAAATCTCATTGTAATTTGTTATTTCTATTGCACTGCACATGGCCATTGCATTTGATTATAGAGACACAGAGAGTTTACTTGCAAGATATATTGTAATACAAAAGTTTTTGCTTTTATTCACTTGCCTAAAAATTTCACCTACAAATACAATCACTTTGTGAGTTCTTTCAACTCACACAAAGTTTTACATAGAAAAAAGGTAAACAGTACCGTCAATTGAAAGGGTCCGTGCCCCCCCCCCCAAGATTTTGAAAAATACCCTTTTTGGGATGTTTCCTTGAAAATTCCTTTTTATTGGACAAAACTGGAAAACAACAATCCCTCCCCCGTAAATTTTCATGAATTAATACCACTGAAGGACAATCTAAAAACCGGTATAAGAAAGGTTTAGATGGCTGACTGGCACAGTAAAAATGAGAAACATACAACCACGTAACATAATATGTGCCCACGTAGAAACAAAAGATGGTAATATGTCTTTTCATATTTTTATGTATAATTTTGCGGTGCAACCACTAGACAGCGTTGACTTCATCTTAAAAACAAACTCGGCTAATATCTCTTATCAGTTCCCCTATGCTGTTTAGTTAAAACTAGAAATTTCTAATCTGTAGATTAGTCCAAGAGACAATCCAAGAGGACAAAAAAAGAGAAGAACGGAAAAAGACTTAGGTAAGAAAAGAAAAGAAGAAAGAATCAAAGGAGATAATATCAAATTTCAATAAAATTAACACTGTTCACATCAAAATAAATGATGAACCAAAACAAAAATCATGGCAGTAAAGTAAAAAAAAAAAATACAAGTGAGGACCAAAATTCAACAAAATGACTAAACTAACTTGAAAATCAAGCTGAAGTTCCAAAGCTAGCCACTTAGGGATATAAATTCCATAAAAATAGTATATAATCCCTAGTGGCATAATCTTAGCAAACTCCAAGATAAGTAAGCTTCAAGTTGGTAAACTTTAAGTTTAAAGCAAGATAAGTACAGTAAAAATTATAAAGAGAAAAAAAAACAGATTTGCCATCTAAAGTTGTTTTTTATAAAGGGATTATTACAACAATAATAAATTATAGAGCAATATACCTCTCCATCGAAATACAGAGAAGACAACTATCACATTCTAGATTAAATGATTTTAGTGACTTACTTTTGTGTCCCATTTTCTATAAGTTCATATTTGTCTTTGTTATTTTACCAGAACATTTTCCTCTCCTTTTTGTTTCTGAAGCATTTGTGCAAGTATTGCAATCGGTGCAAGCAATTTGTTGCAATTTGACTTGCAATTTGTGCAAGTCAATGCTGTCGAAAATTTTAAGGCAAACCAACTGGAAAATTCGACATTATTCAAACGGTGAGAATCTAAACATCACTTTATATAAACTTATAAAATCCCCCCTCCGTAATATTCCTTCCAAACAAGACCCATCGGAGCACAGCCAAGATTCTAGTTTCTTCACCCACTTTTGAACAGATCATCTAACTCCAAAATTAAGATATCTTCTTTAACTTATTCATTCTTCAGTTTCTTGCTTCTTCCTCCATTCCTTGACTTTCTTCTTCTACCTTTCTTTTCAGGCTTTTCAAAGGGACACGGGTTTAAAGGTTTCACACCCAAAATATCAGTCAGGTTTGCAGAATCCCTGAAATTAAATAAATTGATTAAATGATGAAACACATTATGCCTAGAATTTTTGTTATAATACTCCCGAACTAATCATGAAATAGTAGAATGTCTTTTCCCATCACATACCTCATTACAAACCAGGGTTGTCAGACTGAACCCAAAATATTGTGACTCAAGGAAGTCCCCTTAAGCTTCTAATATAACTTATCACAATGAATTCAATTTTCTCCTCGCCGACATTTTTAGCCACAATAATACTTTTCATTTTTGCAAAACTTGGGTACTTCGAATTAAAAAAAATGGTTTAAGAAAGTTTTCTAATGTCATTAATGCATGCTAAATTCAAAAACGTACTTCTTTGGCAGCCATGCGTGCTGCATAGATTTTATTCTTAGAGACAAAAGCATCCTTAGGCAATAGCGTATGTTACGCTATTGCGTAATTGACGCGTACTTTTATGCATATTTTACGCAATAGCCTAGTCGTACCGGGAAAAATAGATTTCTCAAATGTAACGTAAAAGGTTTTATTATAATCATGTGTGATATTTTTCGAAAATGTAACCAAAGCCCCTTTTTCGGTCCTCGACATACCTAAGCCTTGTAATTTGCAGCTTATTATCACTCTAGATTCAAATAATAGCGGAAAAAAAACAAGGGGTTATTAACACAATTCTTTAAATGCAGTTTTATTTACGACATTCAGATATATACTTCAATTGATTCTACTGCTCATAGTTTTTGTACAAATAGTTTCTTGAAGTTTTCTTTGTATAGCTTTTTGAAGTTTTTTTCTACAAAATCATGGCTGGTCTCAAGGTCATAGTATTATGGTTGCAGCATGCCCCATAACCAAAAACATAGAAGAGGTTAAAAAAAAAAAAAAAAAAAAAAAAAAAAAAAAAAAAAAAAAAAAAAAAAAAAAAAACCTGCCGTTGGTAACAAAAGATAAAAGATTTCGATTAATCCCGATGATAAGAATTCAGTGTGAGAGTAAATTTCTAGAAATTACGAAAAAAGTAAATAACAAATCTAAAACTTAACACAATTTAAATTTGCTTACATTCGGTCATATTCAAGCCAATATACTTAGCATAGTAAATCAAAGCTTAAAACGAGCGGAAGTTAGAATGAACGAATGAGGTCGACGTCCCCTCAAACCCTCATTAAGCCCAAACCCTGACTTGGTCTTTAATGGAAATAATACAAGAAAAAAGACAAAAACAAATGAGATCAGAACAATGATGACGAAGAATTTAGTTTTACTATTTTTAAAATACCATAATTCGTGGCAAATTCTGCTCATTTTAGTTTTGCATTGTTACGCATAGCGTAGTTCAATACATCACTATTTTCTTTTTTTTGTATCTTTTCTTCTTAAACCAGAGTCAACATAGTAGAATTGAGTACTAAAGAACGACGTGCATTCTATGCATTATTTTGATTTTTTCTTCCTGTTGTTTTTCTTCCTATAGAAGTGGTCGTAAAAACTCGGAAAGGAGCTTACTCGATTGTACTTTGAAATTTCTAGTGCCCTTTTAATTGAACAAAAGTGATTTTAAATCAACTTTGTTGTAAATCATATTTTGTCTTAGCTTAACATAGTCATTTTAATTAGGTGACAAGACTAGAACTTGTCTTTTTCCGATGCCAACAATTTCAGTTCCTAGCGAGAAAGTGGTTCTAACTTCAACAATATTTATGGAAAGCGTGGACTTCAAGCTGGATTGATTAACGTGACCTTATATTATAGAAAGCTACGTAAAGTTCTCGCATGGAGCCAAAACGGATGCTTTACACTTGATTTTGTGTCCGCACTTAAAATATGTAAATTAAAGAGGAGCTTTGTAGTATATGATAAAAGACCCACTTGAAGTCGTTACACCGAACTTTCGTTTCTTTCTGCTTTCAAATAGAAAGCTATGTAGAAGTAACAAGTGCCAGATTTAAATGAAACTTATACTTAATTCATTAAAGCCCTTTAGACCTGCGGTGGTTTCTTCCATGATCAAGACATCATCTTATAATAACCAATAAAATGGATTAGAATCAATGAATGATCGTTTTCAAACGAGTATACAGTTTATATTATATTTAATAGTCGTTGTTGTTCGTGATTTCGTATGCGTGTGCTATTGCAAGTTCAGACTCAAACTCATTGAATCAAAAAGGCTCTCAAATCTATATATATATATATATATATATATATATATATATATATATATATATATATATATATATATATATATATATATATATATATATATATATATATATATATATATATATATATATATATATATATATATATATATATATATACACCCAATGGCGCTGTTATATTTTTCAATTAAACAAGAGGAACTCTTCATATTAACTTTTTATAAAGACGTGTAGAAAAAAGAAAGAAAGAAGGGCTGAATCCGTTTGTGCGACATACAACTGGCTTCAGTTTATTACTCGCACAAGTGTTTGCAAGGGCTGGCAAAGCAGGTGGGAGGTGGCCGAAGCATTATGATTCACCCAAAACCAAAAGTTGACATGGGTGAATATGATAAAAAAAAACACATGCATATAACATCATTTAAATTACTATAAAAAAGAACGAAAGAAAAGAACATAAAATAGGACCATGATCCAGGTCAGTGGATCGGAACTGTGGTACGTGTACCCCAAGGGGGGATGCAGAGGCCTGTGAAAAAAATATCAGCGATGGAGGAATCAGTAATAATGAAATTTTAGTTAGATTTAGTCTTGTTTTGTAACATTATGAATATAGTCGGTTTTCATATATTTTGTGTATTTAAATTGTGCCTGGTTAATAATACTTTGTGGACAGGGTTACTCAACAACGAAACTCTTTTTAAGGGGTTGGGAACCACAGATTAAAAACTTTTAAATTATATTACCTTCGGGGGCGTAGATTCCAATTGCGACCACATTTCACCTCTAGTTCTGCATAAGCTTTGAGAATTTCAGTCCTAGTATCCGCACTAAACGACTCAGAAGTATTTGTCTTCTTTGAATTGGATGGAGATCTTTTTGGAGTCAAGTCAATAGATTTCTCTAACACAGATGAGGCTGCCTCACTACGCAGGTTCTCAATTTTAGCAGGCATCCTTGCTTGACCCATTGGCTCACTCTCTTTGGCTGCCCTCTTATCACTATCTTTATCAAATCTAGAAACACCTGAGGGACTCTTATGAGCGTTTTCCAAACTAACACAGTACTCAAAACAAACATTTGGATCTTTACTATGGCATTGTACAATGTTGACTAGAGAACTTGATTGATTAACGTCATCAGCTTTAGCATCATTATCTACAACAACGGAGGTTTGTTCAACCGTAGTCACAGGTGTCTTATCAGAAGACACTGACTTGGGTATATTCTGCACAGGAGTCTCTAAGGTAGATGTACTCTCAATGTTGTCAATGACTAAAGTACCACTGTAGAGTACAACTTCATTCCCTTGTGGAGTTGAATCAGTTGAATTTTCAGTTAATGATACATTCAGGTGCTCCTTTTTGTCAGTTACATCTGCTTTGCATTTCACACTTCTATGCTTGGATTTTTTAGCTTTCGCTGAAAATGTTTCATCAACTTCTGCAGACTTAACTTCTGCAGAAACTCATCCTTCTCGGATTTAGTTGTTACTTCACCTTGGTAGATTTCTGAGTCATTTTTTGCACCTTCTGAGGATATATCTAATTCCTCCTTGATTTTACCCTCATCAGTTCCCATCATTGTCTCAAAAGTAAATTCATTGAGTGTGATATCTACAGGTATAACTCCAAGCGAAGTATTAATACCGTTTTGCAAACTATCATAGTTTTGGCCACTCCCAGCCAGTTTTTGGTCAGAAACACTTTCTTCCTTTTTCTGATTTGTAGGATCAAAAGAATAGTTAGTATCTAAATCTGAATATACAGAAAAACTTGGGGTTTCAACGTTAATTGGGAGTGTAACTTCCCTTGAGCAAAAAGGCATAGTGGTTTGACCAAGAGGCTGGTTTTCTTCAGCTGCAGTGATGCGACCTAGAAACGAATAGTCTTCAGTTTGCTCAGTATCCTGATGCAGATTCAGGTCTTCATCAATATCATAGCAAACCGAAGCATTGAGAGGTTTGGCCACCTCTACCATTGAAGAAAGCGGAAAATATGAGCTGACAACCCCTCCTTCAATAGAGTCAAATAAAGGCGGCGATGAGGATAACTGACTCATACCTGAAGGTGCAATAGGTTTAGCATAGTCGAAGGAAGTGGCACAGTCTGTGCTGAATACATGTTCAATTTCACAATTACTAGAGCGATTTCCGACAGAGGCATTAGGAGCTTCTGAGTCAGTAGATCCTCCATAACACTGAATTTGTACACCGTAATGAGGGCTAGCTGAAATTAGACCTTTCGATTGTTGTCCGTCATTTGTACACACAGCCAATTTCTCACCAATTCTTTCTTTGTAAGCTTCCTCTAGCGTATCAATAATCACTGCATCACTACTCTGTCCTGGTCTGTCATAAGGCTGGCCAGAAGCTTTGGTGGATGACACAGTTAACGAGGACTCTTTTTCAGTACATTGCTCGATATTTTCATTGTTCTGCCGATTCACTGACGTTCCATTATCGATATCAAAAAGCGATAGACCAGTAAGAGAACCATCTGTCTTGATAATCGAAGTACCCTCCTCTTCAATCGAAGTTGAATTACGAGCCTCTAAATTACCCTGGAACGAACTACCAGCATCAAGAGTACCTGGACTATTTAAACTATCTAATTGAATAGGAGATACTTTAGGCTGCTTAGAGCTAGTACTACTTATCGTTGATATGGTTGACAGAGCGGGGCTAGTCTGAGTAGACGACAAGTGACATAACGGTGAACCCGATGCAGAGGTGTTTGCCAGATTGGTACATGACCTTCCTGTAAAAGAAATTGCGGATTTTAACACAGCCAAGTTATAATAAAATAGGAATCTATACAAAAGTGGCAACCAAACTTGCTACAGGAACTGTCAAATTTCTTTGTAGCAAGTGTTCCAAAGCCAACCAGAAGTAAACATTGAGTTTATAGTTTTATCTGATGAAATTCTGTACTTCTTTACAATACATTTGGTCCTTGTGCAATTATGTATCAACCATTACAGCACTCTCCTATAGACACTTTACAACCATTTCAATCAATTACTAAAAATTTACCATTAACAGAAATCAAATACTGGTTAGATAAATCAATTAATATAGATTTAAACCAAAAAATGATAATGGAAAGTTACTCAATATAATGTTTACAGCGCAAGGTCCCCGGGGAGCAGTACCCCGCAAATTCGACCATTTTCAGAGATCATCAGGATCACAACTGACAGCATCAGGATCACAACGAAAATCTAATTAATAGTCCAAACTTTCTGTTGCACATTACTTCTTAATTTTACTAACGCTCTTGTAAGAGGTCGAGATTGTTGATGATTTGGACAAGCGAAATTTAAGTTTGATTGAAGTTAGGCGTTTTGCTTTGCTGCCACAAAACAATGTTTTTTAATCTAAAGCATTAGCCATAGTTGAATATGTCCAGACCGTTTGCCAAAAAACAACGACAATATTTTGTAACAGTTTTGTGTCACTGATTTTGTTGTCATGTCTAAGAGTGCTAATATTTTCTTTGATTATTCGGGGGAAGTTTCAATGGACGTCCAATAAAAATAAAATCGTTGATGTGTCTCGATGTATGGCCAAAAACGAGAAAACGAACTGTTTTTTTTTTTTTTGTTTTGTTTTTTTTTTTTTGATGGCTTGAAACTTAGAACAGAAAGTCCCTGACCACGTGGAGCCTAACGTAGAGAAACTAACTAAAATAAAATTTCGCTTTCACTAAACAAAATTTTTTGGTCATTTTTAAGAGTTTAATTCTTTTCCTTGATCATTGGAGGAGATATCACTGTTTGTTTTGGTTATTAAAAAAAAAGAGAATGCTACCGGTTCTTTTCTCTGAAAAAAAGCAGCACCGTTTGTTCTCCCAATGCGAATTATCACTTTTTTCTGTCATCAAAAGACGTGCCATTGTTTTCATTAGTCATTGTCTTACGTGCTGCTTTTTCCCGTCATCATATAAAATGCCATTCTTTTAAGTGTCATTGCACGAAGCATCATCACCTTTATATTCAATGATCTTGCCCACTGCCCCAAAATTGTCCGCTCTACCAACAATGAAGGTGCCGTTCAGTATAAATGTTTCTCGCCAATGGCAAAATTTGGCTTAAGAAAATTGCACCCTAATAGGATTACATTCATAGAGACCTGCAAACGTAATATTGAACCCATATAAAATGACTTTCAAGGTAAAAAAAATGACGCTTAAACAAGGCAACTCTTTTTAGTGGTTAGTTCACTAAAAGTTTTCCAGAAAAAAAAGGTTCTTAAAGAAAAGAAGAACCCCTACTAGAACCCAAAAGGAGCAGAAAAATAGTCATAAAATAATTCATACATAAAACAAACAGAAATAGAGGTGAATAATGACTTTCAAGACAAAAGGTACTGCTATGGATGAATAAATGGATCCTAACACAAACAGAAATGATAATTGATAATTCAGTCAAACTTGAAATGAAAAGAAATTACCACAAACAAGAATAGGGCTACACCCCTCAAACTTTTTAAAGACCAGAACATCGACTGCACAATTTACATCTCATGCCCCAGGAACTTTGGGGGTCATAACGTCCACGAAGGCATATTATTAGGACCTTTTGACTATTCTGAACAAAATGACTATCTTACAAGGTTGATCAGATATTAAAGGGCACGGGAAGGGTCGGATTATTTTCAATCCTTAAAAAAATGTAAATGCTTTCAATTTCCAATCGAATAAACCCCAGGTCCCAGAAAACAGAGACTGAAAAATTTGTTGTTAGGTTGGCTTGAAACAATTGCTGGAAAGCCATTGGGTCAAGAGGACCTGATTTGTAAAAAAATACATAAAATATTGATTCACCTTGACATTGGGCCGAAAAACAGGTTAACAAACCTAATTTTACAGCCCTAGTGTTGGAAAATTAAGAAAAATGATAATTTGTTTTCAGTAAAGCTCATAAATGAATGCAACCAATAAATTAAACTAATAAATATAAATAACAAAACATTATCTGATATAATAAAAAAAGTTATCATTTTTTCAGTGACAAATGAACACATTGACACTTCGTCTGATAACAGATAAAAACGTCAACACCACTCACGTTGGCATTTTTAGCAATAAACAAAAATCATACTGTCATTTGTAAGCATCCTTACTTGATGTTGCATTAACCAGATTCTATGGTTGTTGAAGTCTGAAAAATTACCATGGTTGAAAAAACTCAACTGATGTTTTCAGTCCCCTCCTTATTTTGAAAACCTGA
The DNA here is from genome assembly GCF_032884065.1 of Artemia franciscana. Taxonomy (NCBI): domain Eukaryota; kingdom Metazoa; phylum Arthropoda; class Branchiopoda; order Anostraca; family Artemiidae; genus Artemia; species Artemia franciscana. The sequence continues at coordinate 20,295,565 of NC_088883.1, read as the reverse complement.
GATTATCACATTTTAGCCTAAAAATTACAAGCAGCACACCGTAGAAATCCCTATGGCCAAAAATCCTTAATTAGGTATTTGCAGCCCCCCTTTTGAATATACCCTTATCAAGTCCTCTGAGGAATTTAAAGCGAAAATTGAGTTTTGAAAAGACTGCCTAGTAAAAAAAGCAAATTAAATTTAAGGAGTAATAATTGCTTTTATATATTTATCTTAACAGTAAAAGATAATTACAACAACAATTTTCATAAATTTTGAAAACGAGCTTCAACATCTCAGAAATGACAGAAATTTAAACTAAAACTTGACCATTAAAATCCAGGGATGAAAATCTATAACCAGATGTATACCATTCTGCAGCTAACTTTCGCCCGGTTTCATATTGAAAACACAGCCTTCTTGTGCTTGAAACCAATGTTCTAATATAAAATTCAAAAATCAGATGTGTATTCTCCTGCTGCAATAGTTCCATGTATTGAATGCCAACCAGCACAAAAGATGTCAGTTTCAATCCTAGATGGTACCAATTATTTTCATTTGTTATTTTACTTTTGTGATTTCAGTGAAAAAAAATCTTTGTCACTTTTTTACCTGCTGATTTTTATTTTATTTTTTTTTTACTTCATATTTTCAGCAGTAGCTGCAGCCTAGTAGAGAGCAAACCGCGGTTCGTTAGAGCCGAAATTTAAAGAATTACTTTTCAGCAATATTATTTCAACATCACAAATTCCTTTTAGAGCCTTGGGTGCAGCCAAAATTTTTCTTGGTTTAGAAAACATAGGATTTATCTGGTTATACATTTTCATCCCTGGATTCTAATTGTGTGCTTTTTGTTTAATTTCACTGTCATTTCTGAGAGGTTTCAAGCTCGTTTTCAAAACTTATGAATTTTTTTTTAATTATCTTTTACTGCTAAGATAAATATATAAAAGCAATTATTACTCCTTAAACAAATTTAACTTGCTTTAAAAAAACTGGAATTTGATTGATTGTTTCTACTCTTGTGTACTCCTGAAATAAAGATAATATTGTAATTAAATTTCACTTGATCAGAGAAAAAAATTGTTAGTCCGAAAAAAAATTTCCTCCAGTTCACTTGAAATTTTAATGGAATGTAGCCTCTAGTAAGCATATATCAAACCCCTTTAGGGTTTATGAGCAGGAAAGTCCCTAAGTAGCCTACAGAAGATAAAATAATATTAATAAAGTTCTTGATATTTTGTACTTGATAATTAATAAAGCTCTGCATCAGAATGTTTTTTGTATACAATTTAAATTCTTGGAAAATTCAAACAAAAAGAAGAAATTTAATTTCACAACTGAAAAGTTATCAAGACTATACAAAATGATAGACTTATTTATTAAGTACCATTGTGGTATCACTAGCCCTAATATCAAAAGCAAGTAATAGTATTTTTTTTAGCTGTAAAAATCAAGTTTAGTATCACCCAAATCAAGAAGTAATCAACCATAGTATAAACCGCAGATACCCTGTTATTTCTGCTTATACTAGGCCTACAGAGATTTTTAAGCCATGATGCAAATTCCTTAAATTAGGCTATAATTTTAAACTATTGGAACACACTCATTTTAGATGTGTCATAAAAATTAAGAGTTTACTACACATATGCAAATTAAATGAATTCAAATTATACAAAAACATCCTAAAATACTTTATTGTTCTAATGTAAAAAAAAAAAATCCTAAGAAGTCTATATCTATATTCTACAGAAAATATATATTCAATAAACACAAAGTAGAAACAATAGAGAAATGTTTTTTTTTTATTTTTATTATTATTTTCTTTTTTCAAGACTGTGGAATTCAATTCAGGGGATATTTCAGCCCTATGTCCAAGATATATCTATCTATATATATAAAAATAAGTTGATTGTTTGTGTGTGTCTGTTGACTGACGTCATGTTTGTGTGTCGACTGATGTCATTATAAGGATTGAGCTGTATGTCGTAATGAAGTTGTTTGTCGACTGACGTCATGTTTGTCAACTGACGAAATTACACACCGGGACACCAAGACACAAATGACGACCGGGACACGGGGACACAGGGAATATAAATGACAACCGGGACACTCAAAGAGAAATTACAGACTGGGACACCGGGACACAAATAACAACCGGGACACAGGGAATATAAATGACGACCGGGACACAGGGACACAACTACAACGGGGACGCCGGGGGGCACAGTGGGATATATAAATGACGGCCGGGACACAGGGAATGTTTGATTAGCAATCACCATCAACAATCTCAAGGGCAATCATTAGAATAATGAGGTATAGATCTGAATACAGATTGCTTTTCCCATGAACAACTGGGACACAACTGACGACCAGGACACTGGGAATATAAATGACGACCGGGACACTCAAAGAGAAATTATAGACCGGGACACAAATGACGACCAGGACACAGGGAATATAAATGACGACTGGGACACTCAAAGAGAAATTACAGACTGGGACACCAGGACACAAATGATAATCAGGACACAGGGAATATAAATGATGACCGGGACACGGGGACACAACTACAACGGGGACGCCGGGGGGCACAGGGGGATACATAAATGACGACGGGGACACAGGGAATGTTCGATTAGCAATCACCATCAACAAAGCTCAAGGGCAATCACAACCGGGACACAGAGAATATAAATGACAACCGGGACACAACTACAACGGGAACGCCAGGGGGCACAGGGGGGATATATAAACGACGACGGGGACACAGGGAATGTTCGATTAGCAATCACCATCAACAAAGCTCAAGGGCAATCATAAGAATAATGAGGTATAGATCTGAATACGGATTGTTTTTCCCATGGACAACTGGGACACAACTGACGACCAGGACACAGGGAATATAAATGACGACCGGGACACTCAAAGACAAATTACAGACCGGGACACAAATGACGACCGGGACACAGGGAATATAAATGACGACTGGGACACTCAAAGAGAAATTTCGGACTGGGACACCGGGACACAGGGAATATAAATGACGACCGGAACACAGGGACACAACTACAACGGGGACGCCGGGGGGCTTAGGGGGGATATATAAATGACGACAGGGACACAGGGAATGTTTGATTAGCAATCGCCATCAGCAAAGCTCAAGGGCAATCATAAGAATAATGATGTATAGATCTGAATACGGATTGTTTTTCCCATGGACAAATGACGACTGGGACGCCAAGACACAGGGAATATAAATGACAACCGGGACACTCAAAGAGAAATTACAGACTGGGACACCGGGACACAAATAACAACCAGGACACAGGGAATATAAATGACGACCGGGACACAGGGACACAACTACAACGGGGACGCCAGGGGGCACAAGGGGGATATTTAAATGACGACCGAGACATAAGGAATGTTTGATTAGCAATCACCATCAAAAAAGCTCAAGGGCAATCATTAGAATAATGAGAGAAATTACACACGGGACACCGGGACACAAATGACGACCGGGACACAGGGAATATAAATGACAACTGGGACACTCAAAGAGAAATTACAGACTGGGACACCGGGACACAAATGACGACACAAATGATGGATCTCAACAAAGCTCAAGGGCAATCATTAGAATAATGAGGTATAGATCTGAATTCAGATTGTTTTTCCCATGGACAATTGCATGTTCAAGAGTCGGTAAACCTGACAATCTATTTATATGCACAGACAATGGGACAGCAAAGAATGTTGTATATTCGCAAGTTTATATAGTTAAAAACATATATATATATATATATATATATATATATATATATATATATATAAACTATTTTTTAGAATCAAAAATAAACTATTTTAAAGAATCAAAATAGTTTGATTCTTTAACCAAGGTTGTGCTCGATTTGGAATCTGTGATCCCAGGAACAGTAAGGAAGCATAGTTTTCAATTCTTCTCATATAATTTGTGTTGAAGAATAGATTTATTTAACTGGAGTTGCCTTATAATATTGTTACTAATTTATGCTCTTTGCTTGGAAGCAAAACAGCGTCATCTATAATAATTCTTAATAGCGGATTCTAGAGTGCGTTCATATTATTAAATTTTACTAATAAGCGAGCAGAAGAGGGGAGTTTCTTGTCGCAAGGGCCGTTGTACCTGCCGGGAGTGTGACTCCCTTAAACTGCGGGGATCAGGTAGCAAGAAACTACGCTTCCCTCGCTTATTAGCTTAAATAGCTCTGTATTACGTCGTAGTTTATTGAACTGGCTCCTCCCCTCGGACTTTGATTTTGCATTACGGATTGTGACGTGGCTGTTGCGATGGGGAGTAATGAGAAATTGGTTTGGAATGCGTTACTGAATTATGCTTTCCGTGCGATAAAAGCTGGTAATCGCTCGGAGGATATAGCGAAAAAAGCAGTCGAGTTTTTCTCAGAGGAAGCAATTGCAATGGCGAAGGAGTTATTGTGGCCCCTAGCAGGAATTACCACACGTGTTACTGCGCGATCGAAGAACACCGATGATATCCTGGACATATTAAAAGTATTTCGGGTTTGTGAAGATAAAAATATCTCGTTGCCGCGGTTTGTGATTTTCGAACCTGATGAAGTTCCGATAATCCCGGGAGAAGTGACGGCTACCCTAACCCGGAAAGTAAACGAATTGTGTGCTAAGTTCGATAGTTACGTGGATTCTAATCCCTCTCCTTCTGTCTCTGCTATGCCTGCGGCAGAAACCAACACGATCATGTCGAAACTGTCATATGCGGTTGTTTTGAAGAATCCCCCGAAAGATCTTTCGAACCCTAGCGCTCGGAAATCCTATTTGGACAGAGTATGTGGTGATACTAGTTCGAACATTGTGGAGCTGAAACCTAGGAAATCTGAATGGAGAGTAGTCTTGAACAACAAGAATGCTGCCGAGTCCCTGGCTGAGGCAGTGGGTAAAAGTGACTCAACTATAAGTGTTAAAGTAAAAACTCCCGCTTTCTTCGGAATAATCCGCCACGTTCCCACTGAAACTTCAGATGACGAACTGCGCTCAGTTGTACCGAACTGTGTTAAGGCCGTACAAATTGGTAGTACTCGGTCATTCAAATTACAGTTTGAAAGCAAAGCTCATCTCTTTAACGCAATGAACTCTCCGCCCATTTTTGGTTACGAGCGACTACCCATTACAGAATTTAAATTCTTACCGATGCAGTGCTACAACTGTCAGTCCTACGGACATGCAGCAAAATCTTGTGTAGATCCCCCGAAATGTTCAAAGTGCGGTGGAGATCATTCCAGCTCTCGGGACAATCCATGCCAAAATGCCCCCAAATGCGCTCTGTGTGGTTCTTCTCGACACCCGTGCTACAGCTTCCAATGTCCAGTAGCTCAGAAGCTAATTTCTAAACAATGATCGGTGATTCTATACGGGTTGTTTCATGGAACTTAAATGGTGGAGTGGTTGATAAAATGCCACTGTTAGAAGGATTGTTATGTTATAACGATGTACTCTGTGTGCAGGAACACTTCCTCTCGAATCAAGCCGTTAGTCTGCTTGAGCTAAACGATGGCGTCAAAGTATTTGCTACTCCTGCAAAGTCATCGGGCAGGGGAAGGCCGTCCGGTGGAATCGCCATTCTTGTTAGCAGCAGGTTAAATCCCATTCTGTATAAATCTTCAGACTTTTTTGTTGCTGTTAAGGTGCACAAAACTGTTATCCACTCTGTGTACATGCCAACAGACTACAGAGACAGTAAATCAGAAAAAAAATTTAGTGAAGCCTGCAGTAAGCTATCGAGTTCGGTGGGCAGCTGTTCTAGCCAGGGCCTTGAATGTATAGTCGCTGGTGACGTGAACTGTGACTTGACTGATGAGTCTAACGCTCGAGCACAGATCCTCCTATCTTCCTGTGACGGTCTTCGTCTTGCTAACAATGATCTGTGTTTTACTTATATCCATAACTCAGGCTCGACTTCATCTCTCGACTTCATGTTAAGTTCCATCCAATCTCCAGCTTGCGGCAATTCGCACGTAGATCTGAGCGTAAGCGCGTCTGATCACTTTCCAATTATAAACACTTTTCGAGTAATTCCTGCCTCTCCTAACCCCCCAACTAATGAAAAGAAGTGGAAAATCAAAACTAATTGGAGTAAAATTGACCTGGCTACTTATCATTACGTATTGGATGAGATTCTCACAAAGATTAAAGTGCCGTTCCAATTACTACAGCAGAGTGTATGTATTCAAGATGAAGAGAAACAGCTGCTACTAAACATCTACTGTAGTGAAATATCTCACGCACTGTTATCTGCCGAGGCCGCTGCGGTCCCCATTCGTAAAGTCCGAGTGGGAACGGAAATTCCAAAGTGGTCCGAAAACCCTGCTCTAAGTGAAGCATGTGGTCGTGCAAAATTTTGGCTTAGGCTCTGGAACGAGTGTGGTCGTCCGAAATCAGGTGTTGTAAATGAAGTTCGGCTGTTCAGCAAACGCAGATTTGCCAAGATTTTGTCTAAGCATAAATGTGAAGTGATCGATCAACATAGTCAATTGATAAGTAATGACCCAAATGCTGTGTGGAGATTTCTTAAACGTAATGGTGATCAGAATAGTGTTGAACCTGTGATCTCTGAGCAAGATTGGGTGTCCCACTTTACTTCTGAGTTCTCTCCACCCGAACAAGATCTTGAAGATAAATATGAAGTCGAACTTGATAAGTTCATGGAATTGCCTAGTTCTGGTGTTGGCTACATAGTAACTGTTCCTAATCTGATTCGTGCAATTTCAAAATTAAAAAAGAAACAATCGAAAGGTGTCGACAAGTTGTGTGGGTTGCATCTTGTACATGGTACTGCTGGTCTCCTGAGTCATTTAGAGCTTCTATTCCAAATTATCTTTAATTCTGGTCTCGTTCCCGACGTTTTTGGTACTGGAGTAATTACACCTATTTTGAAAAAAGGGAAAAATCCGTCTGAATGCGTATCTTACCGCCCTATAACTGTTTCGCCGGTTTTATGTAAGCTTATGGAATTGCTAGTTATAGATCATATTGCTTTTCAATGTTCTACCCCCGATAATCAGTTCGGATTTAAAAAAGGTGTTGGTCGCGAGCACGTCCATTATATTCTTGCTAATATATTAATAGAAGCTGATGAACTGAATGATTCCCTTATTCTAGCGAGTCACGATGTTAGACGTGCTTTTGATTCTGGGATACATCCCCAGTTATTAGTGTCTGCTCATAAACGTGGTGTGGACCGATCGGTTATTTTGCCTTTTCGGGATATGTATAAGAAGCTTCGAGTCCAAGTTAAAGTCCCGTCTCCTAACGGGCCGATTGTATTACCAAATGCTATTCCGGTTAGAAAGGGCATTAGGCAGGGTGCAATTTCGTCACCCCGGTTGTATAATAATAGTGTTCTCGAGGCCCAAAAGTTAGTGCAAATGAGCTGCATTTTCCGAGGTTTGGATGTAACATTACTTAATTACGCAGATGATATTTTTAATTTAAGTAGATGTTTGTCTCGTATTGAAGAAAATTTTCAGATTCTAGATGATGCTTATAGAGAGATAGGCCTATCTTTTAATGCAAGTAAAAGCGAGATTGTTGCTTTCAATAGGAGAAATGCAGATTGTATAGATCTTGCTGTCAAATTTGGTGCTCAAGAGGTTCCACTGTCTGACTCCATAATGTACTTAGGAATGCCTATAGGTCATAACATGGCATCTACACGTGCTCGCCAAATAAGTAATTTCGCAGAAAAGGCACGTAAGGCTTACGGGGCGCTATCTTCAACTAAAGCGAAATATAATCGACAAATTCGAGCTAGGCTATATAATGCACTGGTGATCCCACACTTTCTGGCTTTATCACCGTTTTGGCATATATTTAGTGTTAGTGATAAAAGAAACCTTCGATCACTTTTTTACAAATATGCAAAGTTTCTTTTAAATACCCCACCGTGGGTTAAAAATTCTAAGATGTCTGCAAGGTTCGGTATCACAGATCCGATTGCTGCTGTGACGAAACGTCGTTCTGAATTTTTGGGGTCGCTTGGGCCTAGTAGTCTGGCAATTGCAATTCGTCCTTAGTGAGTTTTTGTAATAATGTTTTTATTTATTGGCGGTGTATCGTAACGTTTGTTTTTGTTTGTGCAGTTAAGTGTTTGTTTTTTTTTTGTTTTTTTTTTGTTTTTTTTTTTTTTTTTTTTTTTTTTTTTGTTTTTTTTTTCTTTTCTTCTTTGTACTCCATTCGTGCCATTTGTGGTTTTGTATCGAGTGGGTGAATAAAATTATCTATCTATCTATCTATCTATATATATATATATATATATATATATATATATATATATATATATATATATATATATATATATATATATATATATATATATATATATATATATATATATATATATATATATATATATATATATATATATATATATATATATATATATATATATATATATATATATCATGAAAAGAGAAATCACCAATGCAACAGCACAAACACATAAAAAAAAAAAAAAAAAGAGACAGAAGGAGAAAAGGAAGACTGTTTTCCTAAATTAGTGATTAATATAGACCAGCACTTGAATGAGGCCTCAACCCTACTCATCCATACAATCACATAGGTCAAACAGCATAGCCAAACACAATCAACCATAAAGAATAATCCATGGACAGACCGTCATGTCGTCAATAAGTATAAGTCGTCATTTACCAAACAATAGAAAAAATAATAAAGACAAATAATTCAGAGGCAACAACCCAACACAAGGGCTCATCGGGAGAATACACTGGCCTATAGGGTTTCGCCACTTTAAATTCTCTACCCAGCCAAGTGTTGTGGCTACCACAGAATATCCATGGCATCCCCGTGTCAGGTATCACCCCCAAAATACATGCCTATGCAAAAAAACAGCAAATGTAAAACAACCAAGTAACACCAAAACAAGCTTATCCTGTTAATATATCCCTCTTTTTAGCAACAATAGGTAAACTAAATATGATAAAATTTACCAAATCACAAATATTAACACATTGCAAAAAAAAAAAAAAAAATGAACTAAACAATTATAGAATTCATCTTTATATATATATATATATATATATATATATATATATATATATATATATATATATATATATATATATATATATATATATATATATATATATATATATATATATATATATATATATATATATATATATATATATATATATATATATATATATATATATATATATATATATATATATATATATATATATATATATATATATATATATATATATATATATATATATATATATATATATATATATATATATATATATATATATATATATATATATATATATATATATATATATATATATATATATATATATATATATATATATATATATATATATATATATATATATATACTTACACTAAAATGTGAGAATTACAACAAATAACGTTTTTAAAAAACTTTTTAAAAACAGCCCAAGCATCCTTACTTCAACAAAGTTCAACCAGGATTGATAAATAGAATGAAGTGAGATGACAGATTCATTCAAACAAAACAGATGAAAATGATTAAATGCAAGTTTTCAAAGCTAATCAAGAAATTGATTAGCCCTATTGTTTCTACTTTGTGTTTGTTTGATATGGAAAAGCAGTGTGGTCTTTGTTGCTATTTTCAAATATATATTGCTTTTATGTTTTCTGTAAACAACTAGTTTTGTGCATACAACAAGTGCACATACCACACACATTTTGTTGGTTTTAAATTTCAACTTTGCTCTTTACTTCCATCATATTTATTCATTAGTCTTACCTAGAGATCCAGTTCCCGAAGATCCAGTATTATGTCTTTTTCTGGTACTTCTTCTAATCCAGTCTCTTAGTCTGAAAGGAACTACCCATTCAGATCTCACATCCAATGGAGTGCCAATTGGATATGCACACTTAAACAAAAAAAAACTGTTAGCAGTTGTAGTATTGGTCTCTCTTACACCCAAATCTGTCTATGATTTAGACATTCTGTAATGCTGACAAAGCTAAATTAAACTAAAAACATAAGCTGAATACCAATGTATCAGCACTGCATGCAAACACCCTGGAGCATGGGGGGAGTCTCATCCCTTCCCCTTAGCTGAACCCCTGCTCTGTGGTTTGTTCCTGTAATTAGACCCCACTGTTCACTTTCAGTGCATTAGAAACTATAAGCACCATGTATTACATATGGCTAAAATATTCAAGTTAATAGCATACTCATTAAGAAACCATATACAAATCTAATAAATTAATAAACCCATTTCTAGGTTGTAAAATAGAGGTTTGGTAATGTGTATAGTTGTGTTAGCCACAGGCGGCTTTAAGCTGTGTTGAGTTATTACTAGCAGTCTAGACGAGTGGTCAAATATGGCTCTGAAGCATGGGCACTCCAAAAAGCAGATGAAAATTTACAATATGTTTTCCAGAGAAATTGCCTATGGATTGTTCTGGGTACCCAACTGACTGACTGTATTTCAAACAGCAGGTTGTATGAAAAATGTAGTTCAATCCTGCTTTCTAGGGCTATAATGAAAGAAAGGTTGAGATGACTAGGCCACATTCTGCAGATGAAGGATGACAGATTGCCAAAGATTGTCCTTTTTGCCAACTGTCTGGGGCTAAATAGAAAGCAGGTCATCCTTTAAATAAAGATTTAAAAACTTCTTGGGAGGTGTAAAGAGGGAGGCCATGAATAGATGGGTTAGAGGAGGAGCATGAGTAGCTGTGTTGGCCTCAGGCAGCTTGGTGCTGTGGTGAGTTATTAGTAGTATTAGTAGTAAAAATACAGATTTGGTAATGTGTATAGTTGTATTGGCAACAGGTGGCTTTAAACTGTGGTGAGTTATTAGTAGCAGCCTGGATAAAGGACTTTTGTATATTTTGAAATTAGTTGATGAAGGTGATTAAAACTCTTAGGAGTGAATCCAGATCCTCAACAACCTCTTTGGGATATATTTTAAATTACCTACAGCACTAATCCCCCCCTACTAAGGGCACTGACCTTTTACAATCTTTGTGTTTATATATTTATGCACCAATAGGGGGAGTGAGGCAATGCATTTTTTTTCTCTCTTATCAAGATATTATGTATTTATTGTTGTTTTAAAATAGTTATCAGAATTTTTGATAGTTGTTTTCTACTGGCAAACAATAAGGAACAATGTGTCACATTAAGGGCTGAAAACAGAACTAAAAAAGGAAGTAATTAGTACATTTTAAAAGAGCAGATGAATTGATTTGCTTTTTTACATTCTATATCAAAGGAATAAAAATAAAGCTCGAACTTTACCAATTTGAAAATCAAGTCTATTTAATAAATTTAGGGAGAAACAAATTTAATTGGCTGGAATCCTGCCAAAATAACAGGAATTGCATTTCTAAAAACTAAAGCACATTAAAAAGATACTAAAGAAGATCTATGCAATCTCCTAAGTCCTAACATCTTGCCAAGGTATATTTTATGCATATAATATAATTAGATTATTATAATTTAAATAGAATTTATATAATTTAAATACTATATACATACATATATAGCCTATATATATATATATATATATATATATATATATATATATATATATATATATATATATATATATATATATATATATATATATATATATATATATATATATATATATATATATATATATATATATATGTATATATATATATATATATATATATATATATATATATATATATATATATATATATATATATATATATATATATAGTCCCAGGTTATTTCTTGAAAGTTTCATTCACCTAACTCAACTACTTTCTGATATACCAAGCAACCTCTCAACTAGAACTTTGCCAATATTGTATAGTGATGATAAGCTGTCCAGCAACTCAGCATCATACTCTTTTGCTCTATTACAAGAGGGTGAGGTAAAGTGAAGCAATGCACTATAAGGAATGGGACAACTCAGCACTTGTGTTTATTAAAGTACTTTTGTGATTTCAATCGATCATTACATTTGGGAAGAGCATAAAATTAAGAAGTGTTGTCACCTTGCCCCTATACCAGTCATGGGATCTAGCATATATTTGCCCTAGAAACTTGGTAAATTTGTAGCTGATAACATAATTTAGCTAGGATGAAAGTAATCTTTCACAATTTAATGATTGCTTCTGGGGGATATTACATTTTAAGGGCTAAATCAGGCCCCAAAAGGTAAAACAATCCATAGTGGAATGATAATTATTATTTTGATTAGTCTTAATAGTAAAATATTACCTTGAAAATAAATTTGCATGAATTTTTAAAAAGAGGCTTAAGCCCCTCAAAAACATCACCACAGCAAAATTAATGTTATTTTAAGAGGTTTCTGGCTCTTTTTAAAACTTCTGCAAATTTATTTCATAATAACATTTTATTATTAAGGCTAATGAAAAAAGTAACTATCATTCCCTAAATCAGTTACAAATTACATTTTTGTTTACTACCCAGTTTATTTAAAAGAACATTTTTAAACTTTTTATTATTATGGGTTGTTTTGAGCCCTTTAAGGGCTCAAAATATAATTTCCCATTGAAGCAATTATTGAATTAGGTTATTGAAGAGAATAATAAAACATCAACTGATATATTCACTTTTGTTCTATCTAAATTAGAGTAAGATATGCAGTACTTGGCCAGCAGATCTACTCTTTAACAGGTAAAGCATTGTAAAATTTCTATTATAGGCTACTACCTAGAAAGTGGATTGTATCACCATTGAATGGGTCAAAATCTTCTTAATAAATATGTAATTAGTCTGAATATTTGGTAAAATTCTAGTTGATTGACTTATTTGTTGATTTTTGATTAACATTTGAAATATAATTTCCCATTGAAGCAATTATTGAATTAGGCTATGGGAGGGAATAAAAAAACATCAACTGATATGTTCACTTTTGTTCTATCTAAATTAGAGTAATATATGCAGTACTTGGTCAGCTAATCTACTCATTAACAGCTAAAGCATTGTAAAATTCCTATCATAGGCTACTATCAACAAAGTGGATTGTTTCACCATTGAATGGGTCAAAATCTTCTTAATAAATATGTAATTGGTTTGAATATTTTAACTATATACAACACCCACAATTTAAAATATACTGATAGACAAGAGTAGAGCCCAATCTTAGCCAGACATTTAAAGCTTGAACCTTATCTTAGAAAATGTTGTCTAAACTTTGACAGAGGATTTTTAAGCAAGTTTTATTCATTTTGGCATCTTTTGACATCTCTTATCTGACAAGCACTATTGTCTTTTTTCTGTATTTATTGTCTCAAAGTATAAAATTGTGTCATCTGGGCTTCTGATAGCTATTTTTCAGAAATTAAAATTATCTTACATCAGCAACAATTAAGTATAAAACAGTATGTGACTGAAGTAGTTGGATCTGATGGTGTAGGAACAAAGAATATATTTGTGATACCACTTGGAAGCTTATAGGCTAAAGAAAAAAGTGTATGTAAGGGTGCTTGTTAAAGCTCTCAGATGGATTAAGGTGAATTATCATGATCAGTATCACAAGGATGGAAAATCCTTAAATCAGTCCAAGCTGTGATTTAAGGTGATGATATTTTTAAATAACTATATTAAGGCATAAATAGAGGTAAGGAATTCTGTAACCAGTTTTGAATAGAGGAACACCTTAATGTTGCTGTTCCTGTATAAGTTATAACTACTACTACTACTACTACTAACTCACTGCAGCACCAAGCCGCCTGAGGCCAACACAGCTATGCACACTCCTTCTCCAACATAATCTAGGGTAAGATGACCAGTACTGGGACACTTCAATCACTCTGCCTATTCTGGGACAGAATCTTTGGTTGGATTGCAACATGTCCAATACTGGGACAAAAGACAACAGGTTTTTTGGAAGCAACCCAGAAAAATCCATAGATTGGGTGTCTAAGATTAAAGTCTTTTGTCCCAGTATTGGACATTTTGTAATCTAATCAAAGATTCTGTCCCAGTATAGGCAGAGTGATCAAAGTGTCCCAGTACTGGTTGTCTTACCCTATTTAAAGCCTCCCTCTTTACACCCTCCCAGGAACTTCCCATTTCTTTTAAATCTTTATTTATGACATCCTCCCAACCCAGATAAGGACAACCTGCTTTCCATGACAGCACTTTCCACAGCAAATTTGAATGTTTAAAAACAAGATGTTTTCTAATATTATAGTCAGTTAATCTTAACTGATCTAATCCAATCCTAACCCTAATTATCTAGCCCTATACACACAAGGTCCAAGATTAGGAGCCTATGTATAGAAAAGACAGGCTACTTTATGCTCTTCAGAATGTCATGGTTGCTTTTCTGACCATGCACAACAAATGTCTCATATAAAGCTCTGGAAATAGCCTTTTTTATAAAAAAAATATTGAAAAATTGTTGTTAACAACATATGATAAGACCCCCAGATCATGGTCAAGGCCCTCTTTAATCATGGTTAGACATTCTGATTAAAGTGGCCTAAAAAGTCTAGGCCTAATGGAACTGCTTTCATTTGAATGTCGGGTTTCATAAAGGTGAGCATAATCACAAAAAGGAACCATGATAAGTTTAAATTTAACCAATTAGGTAGCCTATAGGTTTATATCTAGCCATGTCCCATTAGTGATGGTCTACCTACCTCAGGATTTGTGCAAAAAAACACAGCTTCCTCATCATTCAAAGGGGATAGCTTCAATAACCAATCTTGTCCTAATTTTAAACATAGCGGACACGGACCTCCATGCAGGGAATCGTCAAATTCCATGGCAATTTAAACACTCACGTCATTTTCAAAATTGCCGGGGAAATTTAATCAGCTGCTTCAAGAAATTGTGAAGAAAATTCTATTTTTGATAGATGGCATTCAAATCACTTTTGTACCTATTTTGTAATCAACGAGGACTTATATTTTTTCAAAAGGCTGTAAAACATACAAAACTCGTGGTTCCGTCTCGTCCATTATTCAATTAAAGCTTTTTTGTTTATTCAACTAGTTAAAGTTTTTCATCCCAAATTATCACATGATGGCCATGTTAATTTAGGTGAAGACTGCGTTGCTTTAGGAATGAATTAACCTATTAAAAATTTAACAGAAGAAGCACACACAAAAATATAAACAATATGTCCAGTATAAATGTTTTTGGCATAGTCATAAAACACGTCTAAGCAATATAAGCACAACTTGACTGCAGAGCGTCGTACCAATGCGCCAATATTGAAGAAGCTTAGAGTACTGGTTAGACTCAGAACTCACAATCTTCAGACACGGCAGTCTGACAATGTCATACTCTTGGATTGAGTCTGGACAACAATAGAGAAAGGAAGGTGCAAACTGACTCAGGGTAAAACTATGCCAATTCAACTTTTCAGCAAAAAAAAGGTAAGATACAGAGCATTATTTTTATTATAGTTTCGGCAAAAAAAATTAAAGAAATTTAAAGCATTAATTTAAAGTTTTTTTTTATTTTTACTGGCTTAAGATTTATTACAGAAACGAGTCGGATTTTACTTAAGGATTAATGCCATTGCCTTACAAAAATGCGTCACAGACGCAGACTAGTGAAATTATGATTATTTCTTACCGATAGAATCATTGAAAATTAGTCATCTTTTTTTGCTTCAGCTCCACATTGATTAACTTTCCACGTTTTCGAACAATCAGGTTCAAGATAAAAAAACATTGGGGTCCTACACTAAGCCTGCCGTCTAACAACTATTATTCACTTAAACTACTATTCAATTAAATTATTACTCAGACTGATTTTTTGAGACTTTTTGAGACCTTAAGTTCAATTCAAATATTTGTTTTAGAATAATTTTTGCTTTTTAATTAAATATCAAAACATTTTAATTACTTTTTTTATTTTTCTTGAAGCATAGGTTCGAATACAAAATTAGAATTAGGGGAATGTCTTCTACCGGGATATTTTTTATAATGATAGCTTTCCACAAATTGAAACAGTAATTGAGATATTGTATCCTTGAAAACAAAATAATTTTAGAACTTAAAAATGTTGCTAATTACTTTGAAAGATCTTTTCACTAAACTAAGTTTTGCAAAGCTAATAAACTTATAAGAATAAATTATCCAATCAATTATTTAGGTTGTTTCACTGGAATATCAATTGCTGAGTTTTAACTTTACTACCATGGTTTTAAGAATGACTGTTAGTGGGTAATTGATTGGTTGAGCCAAATTTATTTTATGGCAAAAACTAAGATAAAACTGAAAAGGAAAAACATGAAAAAATATAAATGTTTGTTCTTGTGGGACAAAAAAGAATTCCGTTGTCTATAGCACAGAATAAATGTAATAGCACAGAAAAGACACATAAGGCACTTCAAACTCGGGCACAGAATTCAAACTACCAAGAAATATGGGCATTGAAGAATTGAACGGCTTGACATTATATAAAAAATGAAATAAAAAAAACGAGAGCCTCGGGTTTGAATGGGGTGGGAAAAGAATCAGCAAAGAATGATATAGATTAGAAAGTACAATTGGTTATCTGCCCTTTTTAGAACTGAATCGCATATAATTTTTGAAAATTATCTCAAGAGTAAGACTGAATGTTTCCGTGAGCTGAAGCTGTTCGTCAGATAAGACTTTAAATTGACAGGCTAAAAGACTATAAAGTGGAAAATTTTCCTGTATCGTTTGAGAGTTATTTGGACTATGAAGTGCGAGGAATCGCCTATCATCATCCAATTTGCATCAAATGTTGTGCTGCTCCCACACCACAACCCTTCAAGCCATGCACGGCACACTCCTGCCATTCATAGAGTGCGTAGAACGATGCGTGTGATTTTTAAATGGGGGTACCCTTTCTGTGAAGTTTCAAAGATCTGCTAAATGAAATTTGTCAAAATTAGAAACGCGTACTAAGTAAAGTAGTGCAACTAGTTAATTATTTCATGAGAATGTCATAAATTCTTCAGCCCATGTCAAGGCAGAGAAAAGTTTCTGGGGATGAAAAGAACTAAGGATTATCACTCCTCAGTTTTATTCACTTATCATTATTAAAAATCAATTGAGTTTATACAAAATACTATTTTCTTTTTGCTTCATGGACATTTTAGATGGAACAAAAGAAATGAGCTATAAGAAAATGTACGTTCTAAAAAAACTTTACTTTTACCTGCAGCTAGGACCGAAAGACCGGGGATCTAACTGAAAGAAAAAAATATATAAAAGAACGCAGTGGATAGCAATTATAAGCAAATTGAATCCGAAATTCTCTTTTTTTTTTTTATTCGACCATATTTATTCGACACCCCAAAGGACGTTACGAATTATTTATGTGAATTTTTTCTAGTGAGGGAGCGAAACTTTGCTATGATGCTCGGAAAAGAATTAAGCAGCATCCCAATATAGTTCAGTCACACGCTCCAGTAGAAAATTAGTTGGGTTTTAATGCTCGTACTATAAATGAATTGAGTAAAATTATCAGTAGGATGCACTCAAATTCAAATGGTGTAGACGGGATTTCTCTTAAGATTGCTAAATCCATTAAATCAGTTACAACAGAGATTGTATGATTAATAAATTTGGTTAATAAATCTATGGAAAAAGGAATTTTCCCGGAAGTTTAGAAGATTGCTAAAATAATACCATTGCACAAAGGAGGTAAGAGAGATGAACCTTAAAACAGAAGACCCATTTCTATCCTCACTTTCTTCACAAAAATATATTAAAAGGTGATAGGATCCAGGCTAGCTGATTACGTGAAAATAATAAAATTCTCGTAAATACTCAATTTGGTTTTAGAAAAAAAATGTCCACAGAAATGGTAACTATTAAACTTTTTGACTGGGTAAATACGGTCTGATTCCAGCTGATTTATTACTGGATTTGAAGAAGGCCTTTGACACGATTGACCATAAACAGTTAATACTTGAGCTGGAAAAAATCGGTGTGACCGGAAGGAGTTTCTCCTGGTTTGAATCTTATTTAAGAGACCGGAAGCTAATTGTGGTGAATGGGTGTTTTACTTCTGTGGCTAGTGAGATAACTCACAGAGCGCCCTAGAGTTCTATACTAGGTCCTCTTCTATCACCAGTTTTTATAGATCGCATTAAGTATCATTTTTCTGAGGCTGGTATAATCCTATTTGCAGACGATACTCTTTTACCCGTAGCTGCTCCATCAGTTGATCTACTTTTGATAAAATGATAAAGGTAATGACCGAGTTTATTGAGTGGCCAGCTTTCAATCTTTTGACATTAAATTATAATAAAGCTAATTACATTTTATTTTCTCGGATATCTAGTATTGAAACTAATTTAGAATTAATAATAAACGGAAATCAAATAAAAACAGTAAAGGTAACAAAATATTTAGGTTTTATGACTGATGAAAATCTATCATGGAAAACACATTCAAATATTATAGCTTTAAAGTTGTTCAGATCTCTTGGTGTGCTTCACCGAGTGAAAAACCCAGTATCACAGGAAATTCTTCGATTGCTTTATTTCGCTATTTTTTACACGTACATTTGTTATGGGTGCTCTGTATGGGCTTGTAATTTTGTGTCCTGTTATAGAAAAATCCAAAAAATCTAAAATAAAGTCGTGAAACTTTTGTCACCTAAAACTTTATTTACTTATAATATTAATGAACTTTAAACTATGAATCAACTTTTGATATTTCAAAAACAAGAGATTACCAAGTTAGTATTTTCAGATATAAATTCATCAGTAATACTCTTTCCTCCTCTTTCGAAATTTTTTCTCCAATAATAGTGAATTCCATAGCCATGATACACGAGGAGCATCAAATCTAGTACACACATTTAAAAATACAGTTACAGCTTCTTTTGTAATTAGAAATTTTGCCCCCTCTGTATGGGATATTATTCCGATTGAAATAAGAAATACGAGTCGCCTGACATCCTTCAAGGCTTCAGTTAAGAGATTTTTCCTTGCAAAAGAATAGTATGTTTGTATGTATATGTATGTAGTTTTATGTAGAGTAGAGAAGACTGCCACCTACTGTAAACAAATCCTTTGGGGCTTTCTTCGCAGGTGCTACAAAGTGTTTTGTAAACATTTTTAAAATAAATTTTACCTTATCTATCGTTTCTATCTTAACTTACCTGCCTAGAAAAAGGTATATGAATCATATATTTTAATTTGCCGATTCTAATGTCACACTTCTACTACAGAAGCATGGAATTAAATGGCAAGAAACTGATCTGAGAAGGGAGAAAGTTGATAAAAGAATTCTTTACTGTTGAATCTTGTAAACAGCTGCACTAGTTAACAAGTTTTTCTAAGCTCGTGGGAGCAAAAGTATTAGCAAACTAAAGTATTACCTAGCTCGGAAAAGAAAGGAAGAAATACTGAAAAAGAAAGCAAGTCTCATAGTCTAAATAGAAAGCCTTCCTAACATTTCAATATTTTTAAAAGAGGTACAAAAACGAATGCTAGAACCTACAAAAAAGAACACCTCCCCTCTCCTTCTCCCTAAAATTCTTCAATTTATCTCAAACCATCATTCTAGCTATCAACACACACTCAGGGAATATGTATTGTCTTTTAACGTCAGTTTCAAGTATTAGTTAAAGATTTAAAAACATCAGACTAATTTGTTCTTTCCTCTTTTTGTTTTATAGCACAGCCACGGAAAAGTCCAGGAGAGGGGCTCAAGACTCGAAAAGAAAATCCTGAATTTATTGAATTTCTTGCTGTTTCTACTTCGAATTAAAATATAAATTTGTTATTGATTATTCTCCTTCCCCTCCCGTAGTTTTTTTTTATCATTCTTTCTTACCAACGGAAAGTCTATGGATACGAGCCTGCTGTTGCGCGCCATCTAATCTGGTATCCAAATATGCTTAGCTAATTTGTTTCTCTAAGATTCTGGTAAAAAAGCTGCAAGAGTGCCAAGTCATAATTTTCCGAATTTCACAGATCTTCCCCTTTCTCCCGATGTAATAATAGAAATAATAGAAAAATAATAGAAATAGTGTAATAATGTAATAATAGAAATAATAGAATGTAATAACAGAAAAGAGCAAATCATTAGTAATACTCTGTGTAAGTTCTATAAAACCAATTATTACAATTATCAACTGCGATAATCATTTTTCAATCTGATTTTGAAAAATTATTTTTCAATTCTTCATAAAAACTCCCTGTTGAAAATACCCCCTCCCTGAAAAAAAACAAACAAAATCAAAACCAGCATAAGAGGGGAGCTACAAAAGATGTTGACAGCTTGCGGTCATGTAGAATATTGAAGTTTATTCTTATCAAAGCAAAGGGCAATTTCGGAATAGAGTTTAAGCAGATCATCCATCCCTGTGAATCAATGGCAGAAAATATAGGCTCAAAATAACCCTTCCAGGGATTATCAAGAGGGTGCAGAAATTGGAAAATATAAATCCACGGATAGAAACAACTTAAAAGAGTTCTATTGTTGAACTCTATTTCTTCCTTGGTTAGACTGCCTAGCCAACAGTTTCAAAACTAGGTTTACCAAACATAAAGGCATATTCTGCAGCCATTTTCCGACTGGTAAATATCCCTTCTCCAGAAGATTTAAAAGATTTAAAGGAGTTTATTGAGTTTTATCAAATGCCATTGAAGATTTTTGCTACATTACCAGTTTCTACCAGTACGGCTGAAAGAATTTTTTCCCTGTTAAGAAGAGTGAAAACATACCTCAGGAATTCAATGGCAGAGAGTCGGCTGAATGGCCTTGAATGTTTAAATATTCACAGAGGTGTTTCCTGTGTCAGGTAAAAATGAGTCAAGGTAATTACTTTTGCTTTTATGAAATAAAATTCTTCTATTTTTCACATCTATAAATTATAAGTATTATAATTATATAACATATTATAATAATTATATAATATAATATATTATTATAATTTATACAATTATAATAATATATCATAATTATTTTTATATCATAAAATACTTACTTATATCATTCCTAAAGGACTTGGCTTATTTTAACCTCAACCAACCCCACCCCCATAGTCTAAATTATATATTTACCATGTATTTTGCCATGGGTGACTCTTATTTCAACTTAATACGTGTAAATTGGTAGACACTGACAAAATCAAGAAACGGTATAACGTATGAAAAATATATAGTTTGGGCAATATATTTACCCATTTGAGGGTTGGAGATAGGTAAAGTGAAGCGATTTTAGGATTGAGATAAGTATTTTAGGATTTTTTACAGTTGTTATCGGAATTTTATAGTGTTTCCTTCTCAATAGCCCCAATTGTACGTTGATACCAATTTTTCTTCTATCCTCTAAAGAATTTGACGTTTTCCAATGTATGAGGTGCACATCGAAATTGCGATAATGAATACTATATTCAGTTCAGCTTTGTAATTTTGCGAAACGATTTTGGCAACTAAAAACGATTTGGCAACTAATAAACGATGAAAAAAAAACAGCTTTTAAGCATTGTTATATCTGTGGACGCTCCCGTGCTAACCTATGCGATTTTGTGGAACTGATAAGCACGTTGTTACAATATGACGTTAGGATGCTACAATATGACGTTGCTACAGAACGTTGTATAATATGACGTTGTTATAGAAGTTATTTTACATATTTTGGAAGGAATGGGGTTTGTGAAAGAAGGGGGTGATTTTAAAAATTAGCTGTCATAACTGATGATTTATTAGCGTTAATTTTCATTTTCGACTAAGAAGCCTCCTGTGTGACGTAATGTGACAATTGAGCTTTTTGCCGACAAACGTCAAGTGCAGACACGTTGTCCACATACTTCCATTGCTCTGTGTGGTCAGTAATGGGGCTATTAACCATTATAAGAAATAAAATGGGACCCATCAGGGTTCCCTGGGGGACTCCACAAAATCATTCTCTATATTCACTCTATATACAATACAATTCTTATGTTAAATATTTTTAATAGTTGAAACGTTAAGCGAAGAAAAGGCAACATAAACTGCGATTAAAACACTCCTTTGAAACGGCAAGGCCAACTAAAAATCTCTATAAAATTGCTTATTTTCAAAGCATAAATTATCACAAGAAAAGTTAAGCATCAGATCAACTACTAAACACTACATCTATAATATCGGAGGACCTAAAACAGGAGAAGAGCCTGAAAATCTACATCTTGGCTGAAGTTTGGGGATCCCAGATGCTGCTGGACGAGGGATACGTGACTTCACTGGGGAAGCAGAATGATCAGTAGAGTTTTTATCACCTTCACTCTTAGCTGCACGCTTAATATTAGGTTTTTCATCACATAGCTGCTGCCACTGCTTCTTCAAGGTACCAAAACTTTTATGCTCTTTCTGCTCAGCTACTTTCGAAGGATTTTTTTGTACAGGTTTTGCAGCAGGGGTCCTAAGCTGCTTGCTCACTGGCTTGGGTGTCATTAGCGTCTGGGGTCGTTGTCTCTCAGTTCGCCGAGGACTTGCGGGAGGTGTTACCTTAAGTGATGTACTGCTTCTACTACTCGTACTAGCTGTAGACTGTGTGATTTTTTTCCTGTCTTCAGCATTGATTGAGACATTGAGATTCAAACGGATTCCAGATAACTGACTAAGACTGGCAAGTAGTTCTTCCATTAAATCGTGAGTTGCACTGCTGCATGCATAGAGGAAGGCAGTGGACTTGTAATGGCGATGCAGGACTGATTCGCGAGCTGTTAAGTTTTCAAGCCACCAGGCTAGGCCACCCATCCTAAAAAAAACGTTTTGTGAGACAATTGAAACTACAACAGCTTCAATTGTTCTTGAAAGAAAAGGTTAAATGCACCAAAATTTGAACGAGCCTGTAAAAAAAAAAAGAAAATAAGAAAAGTATAACAAAAAAAATGAGTGACCATTTTCACAACTATTTTACTAGTGATGTCTAGAATATTTTACTAGTTATAATATTACCGCTGGTGAATAATTGAGAATCCTAAACTGAGCTTCTTTCCTCTAAATTACTTTCTCTAGTTTATCATATTATCATATAATGCCTTCAGCAAAAGCAAATTCCCCCTATATTCGTAGTGCTTTTGTTTAACCTACTAAAAATAATTATGACAAATAAATAAATAAATAACAAATATACCAGTTTTACAACAAATAGCCTCACTGGCAAACTTTCTCGACAATTAGTTACTGTACGTTTAGAACGACAAAATTGAATCAGCGTTGACAAATGATCCAACCAACGTAGCCAACAGATGTTAATTTTTAATACATTTTTTACCACTTGGGTAATTAGATAGCTCTCATTAGCCAGGCTCAATGTTTATTAGCCCAATTGGAGGCAACAAGACTAAAATAGTAGCACTGATTTTAAGTCAAGTCCTGCAGGCTCTTCGGTTTATATCTTCTTATACCTAAATTTTAGGTTATTGTAATACTATTTTTTCTCTCGTTTAAAACGATTTTGATATTTGATTCCATTGCAAGGAATCAAGCAGGTCGATGACGAGACGAATTTTTTTCCAGAATATTGCTACGTCTGATTAGTTAATAGGAACTTGCGCATATTTTCTTAAGTGCTTTAGCTTATGATGTATGTTTGATGTTTTTTTTCTTAAACAAGAGCGGCAGATAGCGTTGATTTTTTGTTGTTGACCATTTCCGTTAGTGTTAAAACTTATTAATATTTTGTATAACTTTGGCTGTTCGAGAATCAACTAGTTTAAGTTACGGAACGGCTGGGGCCACCGTCTTTTGCCCAGGGAGCTTTTTCTAGTTCTGTCAAGTTTTGGAAGGCATTAGTAGTCGAACAAGGATCCTGCAAATTAAATTTGAATTCAAATGCAAGAAGTCCGTATTTTCCCAAAATGACCCAATTACAATTACTATAGTAAAACAGTGAAACTTGTTTATGCACATAACGCTATATTTTAGACCCTATTATGAAGATTGTGTACCAAACTAATCGAAGGTAAACGCAACAATTGAGCACATTTGATAGATAAATAAATAAATAGTAATAATAATAATAATAATAATAAAAAATTGGCACGGAAAAACAGCAATAAAGAGCAAATTACATATTGTTGGTTCAAGAAATAAAATGTGTAAAAAAGTTACACATATTGTCAAACCACAGCTAGACACATCTCATCACCCCCATTTTTCACACAAAACCCCGCCCCTCCCCCCAAAAAATCTGGCTACTTTGGCAATATGTTGGCACATTCCTCAGTTAAGAGGTGCTGTTCTTCAAAAAAGTTGGTTTCTCAGAACGCTCGCATAGTCAAATTAGAAACTAATAACGAGTACAGAAAACTTGTATTATAAACACAGGAGAAAACACGAATACACATTGTTATATAGGCGCATACTACAGGATGGATGGACGGAAGCTCAGCCTCAAGAGTGGTCTAAACAGACCCCCCCCCCCGCGAAAAAATTGGAAAAAGTTGGGGGGGAAAAGTTTTTGCAACCCCAAAAGACCAATAATCTGATTGTCTGACAAATTATCTCCACCAAGTGTTGGATTTATTTGTACATGTGGCTTAAAAAAAAAAAAAAAAAAAAAAAAAAAAAAAAAAAAAAAAAAAAAAAAAAAAAAAAAAAAAAAAAAGTAAAGCCATTGATCTCCCCAATATTTATTTGAAAGAGTTTTTCTTTTGTATTTACTAATTTACATATTCTATTTATTGTTTTCATTATTATATTAATTAATTTTTTCTTATTTATGTTTTTACTTGTTTTCATTTATTTACTTGTTGAACTTACGAACTTACTTATCTATTTGACTATATTTTATGTTTTGCGTAAAGTAAATCCAAACATTATGTTTGCTGCGTAATGTGTAAGGCTTTTTCAAATAATTATGAAAACATTTAATAATTATGAAATTATCAATAATAATTATGAAAATAAAAACAAAGACAAAAAATAAGATAATTTAAACAGTTGATTTTATCTTTGGTTTTAATTACTTCACCAATTTTTTCCGTTTTTATTTTTCTTATTTTTTTCTTTACAAGTCTGTAATGAGTACAATATCTATTTCTTCTCTCGATTTTAGTAGTCTTAAGCTCACAATTTTGCAATTTTCCATATTTTCTGATTTTAATAATAACTGTACGTAAGGACCAACTCGGGCCAATAGTAACAGAATCTCTAAAAAATGGAATGTTGACAGCAATTAATGCATCAAAAGAATTGGCTTTTTTGCTTATTTTAAATAGAAAAAATTCATTAAGTTCAATATTACCATCAAACACTTCAAGCCTGAGAAAATTTGTGTGTTTTTTTCAAAAATGGGAGGAAACCCCGAAATCAAGGGATCTCAATAAAATCACAGCATTTGATTCAGCATACAAGAGAACTTTATTGTAGAGGTTTCAAACTCCTCTCTACAAAATGACAAAATTTTGTATTTTCAGCCAGATTTAAGTGGGAGTGAATTTTCCGTAGGAAGAATTTTTCGTCAGGGAGGGGTTTTCCAGGTAAAATTAATAGCGGAGGTGGGAGCCCAATTTCCCGGCATGATTTTGAAAACGATCAGAAATCAAACAAAAACAAGTTTTTTAGCTAAAAGTAAGGAGCAACATTAAACCTTAAAACGAAAGAATAATTACTCCATACACAGGGAAATCTGCCCCTTTTTTAACCCTCACTCTTGACACAAAAGTTTGACTTTTTGTCTCAATTCTTTAGGACGACTCCTGAAACAAAATTTAATTGGAATAAGAAGCTTTTTAAGAACAAAAATCTTAGCACGGCGAATACGGGTTGAAAAGGGGGCAGGTCCCTTCTCTACGGGATCAGTTCTGTTCGTTTTAAGTTTTAACGTTGTTACTTTCTTTCGGCAGAAAAACTTGTTAATTCTTATTTAAAAATAAGTGAAGCCCTCCAAGTTACTTTACTATCAAACAGGGCCGGATAAAGGGCGATTGGGTCCAATCGAGCCCTGCGTTTGAAACGGGCCTGCACTGCCATCAAAATGAACAACTGATTTTCAAAATTGTGAAATGTTCTTAACAATTCCAGTAAGCGTTTCTTCTGGTGAGAGATCATTTTCCAGGTTAAAACCAATAAAAAAAAACTATTTGATATCAACAATAAATCAGGATAGACTAAATAGTTTAAAATTAAGTTGATTGAAAGTGATGACGTAAGGAAAATAGATTTTTAAACCTTTTACAAGAATTTGCAAAATAAAAATTTATAAATATGTAAATTCATGTGCCTATATTCAAAGTTATTTTCAGGAGTTTCATAACATCTAGAGGACACCAGCATAAATTACCGTAGGCACAAAATGAGTACAAAAAGAATAAAAGAGGACAAAAACGTAAACTAAAAATTAACAAACTTGACTATCAAATAAGACAAGATCAAGAGAACGATCTGAGAAATTTAAATGTACTGATGATAATAAACAACCTAGAGTACTAGACCATCAAAAGTAACAAGACCAATCCAAGCAGCTGAGGTAAAGGGCACCAAAAAAAGATGTCTGAAGCAATGATAAGACGAAATTAAAGATTAAAGAAATAAGTAGTTGGAATATTAGTGAAACCGAAAGTCAAAAACAAAATTGAAGAGCACAGAAATATACAGTTAAAAGGTAAGTGGCAGCGAGAATCACAGCGACTCAAAAACGAAAGTGAAGTATAAAAAACAGTATGTGGTTACAAGACATGCGACAATGAGGATTAGAACTAATAAAAATAAAAATGAAGAACAGAGAAAAGTCTGGTTAGAAGACATACGACACGAAATATGCAGTTATAAGATAATCAGAAGCGATAATTACAAGCTACAATAGGAGTCAGAACGTGCTAAGAATGAAAGCGAAGAACAAAGAACTGTAGGGTAAGCCGACACGCTAAAGCGAGTATCAGAAAGTGTCAAAAATGACTGTGAAGAACAGGGAACCGTGTTGTTAGAAGACACCGACGATCAGAACGAGTCAAAGATGAAATTGCAAAAGGTAAAAATATTAGGTTAGAAAAACAACACCATCACAATCTTTGATGCCAACAAACTGTCACGTACAAGTGAAAGCCTGTAAAGATGTCGTAAACTAAGCAAGTGTTATTTACAAATCATTGGAACCCTTCAACTCTGTATGTATTCACTGTGGAGTACTCCATTATCCCAAAAAAGTAGCCAACGAAGAATATTTACTTGGGGGGGGGGCTGCCTGCTTGGTCGAATTGCATTCCCGCATCAACAATTTCCAAATGAATTTGTTTAGTCTGTAATAGGACATCACTTGTCTTATAGAGAGTTCCACAAACACACACGAAAATGGAACTCATATTTTGCTTTAGCTTCATTCAGCGTAAGCGATGATCAAACCATAAACAGTCATAATGTTTCAGCTTTAAAAGTAGGTGGAGAAGTTTATCCCAAATTCAATTTAGTGGTACACCCCTGAAGGTAATGACAGACCCCTGAAGATGATTTTGAACCACATTCATATGGCCAAACGTACGTTTTCGATCACAATGGATATTTTAAACAACAGCTTTGACATCTTCATACACAGCCGCTGAAAGAATTACCAGGAACAATTCTTGTTAAACTATAAATAGCAACAAGCTCTCAAAACCAAAATCGCCCTAATTTGCATATATAATTTGCATATATATATAATTTGCATTTAGTTCGCATATAATTAGCATATATTGATATTGTCCTAAAGCAAAAACATCCTCTTCTTTGAGAGAATATTTTCCAATTCTGAATAATATAGGTTTTAAGGTCAAAAAATAGTTTCTAGGATATAAGATTCTGTCAATTAAGTAAATGTGTAATACTATGTATACGCATTATGTACAGTATGTACGATATTACAAGGTGTTTCTGTGTCCATAAATGTGACAGATTCTCAAAAGCAATTCTAACATCCCTAAAAAAACGTTATAATTTTCAGATAACATAATTGGAATCTAAACATAATGTCAATAAGATACATACTGATACACAAAATCCTATCATGGTTCCCCCCTAAGGGGCCACCTAGTAACAAAAGAATCCTAGCCCATAGTAACCGAAAATTACAAAGCTTGTTTTGATAAACACTGTCAAGCGAGGAAGAATCGCCATCTGAATCAGATTCAGGAATGGTAACTATTAATTCGATTAATCTCAAAAATAAAATTTTTGCTCAAAAATCAAATCAAAATCAATAAAACCAAATCAAAAGTGCACCATTGGAGTCACCATAGCCAAAACCCTCTTTTATATAAACATAATGTCCTAACCAATAATATATATTTGTTGTTTGTATCCTAACTATTACAGCTTACCCTTAGAGCAGTGACTTAGGACCTCCCATACCACTGTCCAACCGTTTATGTTTTCAGTTAAATACTAGGCTACTTCTTTACATACAAAATCGTTTCACGCAGCAGCATTTTTGACAAGAGTTATTTTTAAGTCGTTGATACTGTCACAACAATACTCATCACCATAAAAATGTTTCTAATCAAGTGACAAAACGCAGCCCACACAGGATCGGAAATTAGGCTGCCAAAATAGCAAATGCTTCAAGCATACATACACACAAACAAATAAAGGCTGCATTAAAGTAGTATGTTAGGAACAAAATAATGAGGTATCATATTTTGCTGGGTTAGACGCATCTATAACTTTTGACTCGGGTATACATGAGCATATCTTATTGAGTGCTTATAAGCGTGGAGTTAATATTTCTGTCATCAAATCGATACGTGATTTACTATTAAGGCTTATCTATTATATCTTGCCTAACTATTACGGCTCACCCTTAGAGCAAGGACTTAGGACCTCCCATACCACTGTCCAACTGTTTATGTTTTCAGTTAAATACTAGGCTACTTCTTTACATACAAAATCGTTTCACGCAGCAGCGGTCTTGACAAGAGTTATATTTAAGTCGTTGATACCGTCATGACAACCCCGTAAAGATATTTCTAATCAGCTGACAAAACGCAGACCACAGAGGATCAGAAATTACTAGAGACTGCGGAAACAGCAAATGCTTCAAGCATACATGCACAGAAACAAATCAAGGTTATATTAAAGTAGTTTGTTATATTAATTTGTTTGAATATAAGTCGGGTGCTTTTGCCTTGTTAGACTTAATTTTATTTATTTGTGCATTAGTATGTTAGGAACAGAATTTCTTAAAACTATCAACAGTCTATGGACACTGAATGAACATAGGATACAGATAAAAATTACAGATGTTTCATTTCAAGTAATACAAACAACATTTTCTTTCGAAAAAATTAAACACGACTATACATAAATTAAAAGTTTTTTTTTCGGAAAGAGTGTTCAAGTTTTAGTTAAAAATAGAAACGCTAGAGTCTCCGTTATTCTCTTTTTTTTCCAGGATCAATGATTAGGCTTGCTTGAAAGATAAATGTCAGAGTAGTAAAGTGAAACAACTTTCAAAAAGGATTTTTTTTTTTTTAGAAATTAAATTGAAGGAGGAACTAGTAATAGATATCCCAATCCAATATGAAAATTTAATTTGAAACAAACTCGCTTTTAAGTTTTTCATATTTCATTTCTCTATAACATTTTCCCATGTATTGTTTTTCGGCTGATAGAAACACGGGCGTGTTTTCCCCAGTCTCGTTCATCAACAGGCGTCAAAATCGTTGACACCCAAATGTAGCCCCAGAATTAATTAGTAGTCAAGTAGCGATGAAAAAACACACAAAAATCCAACATACTTGAGAAGTCCAACGACAAATGCATGGAATCGCAAGGGACCTTCAGGGAGACTCTCCTCGCTCGATAACCATAACACCAACTCATTGAACCATGGGGCACTTGGACCTAAAGTAAAAATGAGAATTAGTTTTTTATATATAGTAAAATCAATAAAAAAAAATTGGTGATTATTTTGGGCAACATTCTAGTTGGGCAGCACTACAGAAGGAAACATCCTGATAACATAAAAGTAGTAACATTAGACTTCCTATTTCTATGCCCCATTTCAATAGAATAGATGTTACCCTGACAATGCCCCCCCCCGCTCTCTGATGGTCCCAAATATAATCCTAAATAATATGTTATCACCAACTCATTGAACTATGGGTCACTTTGACCTATATTAAAAAATGAAAATTAGTGTAAAATCAATATGGTTTTTCAAAGTGGTTTTTGCATGAGAAGAATTTCTCTTCGCAATAAAAAAAAAAATACAGTAATAATAATGACAAATATCAAAGCTACTTTAGCAAAGAAAATTATGTTTCCTAAAATATGGGTATTATTATTTTGGGCAACATTCTAGTTGGGCGGCTCTACAGATGGAAACATCTTGATAACATAAAAGTTGTAAGATAAGACTTCCTATTTTTATGCCCCATTTTAATAGAATAGCCATTACCCTGACAATACCCTCCCCCCCCTGAGGGTCCTATATACAATCCTAAGTAATATGTTAACACCAATTCATTGAACTATGGGGCACTTGGACCTAAAGTTAAAAATTGAAATTAGTTTTATTTTTATATATATATATATATATATATATATATATATATATATATATATATATATATATATATATATATATATATATATATATATATATAAAATCAATAAAATATGGGTATGATTATTTTTGGCAACATTCTAGGTAGGCGGCTGTACAGAAGGTAACAGCTTGATAACATAAAAGTAGTAACATTAGACTTCCTATTTTTATGCCCCATCTCAATAGAATAGCCGTTACCCTGACAATGCCTTCCCCCCCTCTGATGATCCCATATGTTTCCATTTTTTATCAGCTTGTGACGTGGCATACATTCTTTGTTAGAACGGGGTTGCTTAATTTTTGATTCATGAAACTGCTCTGTCTAATTGACTTCAATAGAATTGTTTAAATATTATTTTAAAATGTTAATAAAAATGAAGAAAATATTATAATGTGATTAACAGAAACATGCTGCATATTATAAAGTTAGAATTTTATTATTTTTTAGTATTCTAGGGCTATATCTGGGAGCATCAGGAGGGGGGGGGGTAACTACTAGGGTAACTACTGGCATACTGAAAAAGAGCACTAATTAAGGAATTAATAGTGCAGCTTTTATTTTATGATGATGTTTCCTTCTGCGAAGTGGCCAAAATAGACTGTTCCCTTGTTTTTTCACAATATATACTTTTTTATAATATGTATAAAATCAACTGGACAATTTTGTGTGCGAAAAAAATAATACGTAGACTACAGGGAGCAAAGGAGGTTGACGAGAAGTATTTATCTGAAATGAAGCGCATTTGTTTTACTAAGCCCACTTTTTTCTTCACAATAGAAATAAGCAAAACTAACGAAGAGTCATTCTTATTTCAGACGCCTTACAATTTTTACAGAATAATTTTGGAACCACGAGAATGAACACTTCCTATAAAAAAAAATAGAGATTAAAAAAAAATGCAGAAAAATAGGTAACATGAGGTCAGAACGAAAAAGTGTGCCAATGCCAAAAGTCCGAGCTACAGACGTAAGCAAGTGAAGTGAGCGGGGGAGTAGGGAATGGAATGGTGGGAGGGAATGGCGAAGCCCACCTTTTAATTAGTCACCAATATAATTTAATATAGAATAGTATGAAAAAGCAAATATCTCGGTTTATTGTACATCCGTAGGATAAACCCCCAAAAAATAGTGCTTAAAGTATGCTACTAATTTTAAGAATTTAAAGGGTGTCCTGAGGTATTCATAAGTTTTCGACGACAATGGGAACAATCCACCTTACATACATTTTATCAACAGTTGTATATAACAAGAATATAACGCGCTAAACCAAGTAGGAATATGACGTAAAGATGGACCTAAAGAATATATAATATAACAAAAATATGACGAGCTTAACTTATCTGAATATCAACGTAAAGAATATAGAATATAACAGGAATATAACGCAATAAACTAATATGAAAATGAACATAAAGACGAACCTAAAGAATATAAAATGTAACGAGAATATAACGCACTAAACTAAATATGAATTTGAATCTAAAGAATATAGAATGCAACAAGAATATAACGCACTAGACTAAACATGAATATGAACGCAAAGATGAACCTAAAGAAAGTATTATATAACAAATAACAAGAACATAAAGAATACTATAAGAATATAAAAAATATAACACAGATGAACGTAGACACTCATCGAAAAAATCGAGCCCGTGGATAGGTTGAATCTGTATTTAATTTTGTACTGTCTTATAATCTATAATCTTAAGGTTCATCTTTACGTCATATTCATGTCTGGTTTAGTGCGTTATATTCTTGTTATATTCCATATTCTTTACGTTCATATTCATACTTAGTTTAGTGCGTTATATTTTGTTATATTCTATATTTTTTATGTTCATCTTTGCGTAATATTCATACTTAGTTTAGTTCTTGTTATATGCTTATATTCTATATTCTTTAGGTTCATCTTTGCGTTCGTATTCATATTTAGTTTAGTGCGCTATATTCTTGTTATATTGTTATAATCTATTATAGTGCCTTTTTTTCTTGTTATATACTATATTCTTTAGGTTTATCTTTACGTTCGTATTCATATTTAGTTAAGTGCATTATATTCTTGTTATGTTTTTATATTATACATTCTTTTCATTCATCTTTACGTTCATATTCTTATTTAGTTTAGTGGGTTATATTCTTGTTATGTTATTATATTTATTTTTTACGCTCATCTTTACATTCATATTTATATTTAGTTTAGTGCGTTTTTTTCTTTTCTTTTATGTCACCCCGTCATGGGCATAAGCCTTCTGCTGTTATGATGGTCTATAAACAAATTGATTGATTAACTGAATAGTAATGCTGGCCTAAGCCATTACAATGTGTATCTTATTTATCTTGACAGAGCTAAACATTCCACCAACTAAGATACGAATGCAATGATGAATATCTGAAAAACTCAATAATTTAACATAAGGGGTAAAATTTCAAATGACAAACTCTAGAATAATCAAGTTCGGCATAAAAAATTAAGTATTTTTATATTAAGTATTTCCTTCCGATCTAATCTAAATTTAAAACATATTATACCTACAAATAGATTCAAAACCAGAAATAAACCTCCATTTGATATTTCTGAACTACACCACCCGATAGCCAATGAAGGGGGGCACCAGGGAAACATACATTTCATGAAACTATACCCCAAGCCCAGTGAACATCTCTAATAAAATCTCTAGAAAAGAAAGTTTATTGACTTCGCTCTTTTAAAGAATGTTTAACATTGTCATGAAAAGTCAAATATTGTCAATTAAATTGTCATTAAATTGTAATTAAATGACAATTTAACATTAAACAATGTTTAATTGTCATGAAAAGTCAAATATTGTCAATTAAATTGTCATTAAAGTCAATTAATTGTCATGAACCCCAAATAAAGTGAATTTTGATTCTACACATTTTGAAATTAGCAATTTTGGGTTGAGTGACATGATGTCACTCAAGAAAAGCTAAATTTGAGATTCACCTTTACGGCTTGCAGCTTCCACAACACGCCACACGGAATTTGGCACTTCGCCAAATAATGTTTTGACAGTATCTTGGAGTCCATCACTCATCACCTGATATAAAGATGGTGAAAGCAAACCAATGACGATTTTGTTGACGTTTTTCAGGGTCACATCGTCAATGGCAAAGTTTTGACTTGTATATAATGTACTTGGGTCTTCATACAGAGACAATTCTCGTATTACTTTGTCAATAGACGATATCACTTGGGATATTAAGCCTGCAATGAAATCAAATCAATAGGGAAAAGTCGAGAAGAGTGGCTTTATACTAACTCAGTGAGTTCTTAGACTGCACCAATGAGACACATATGTGTTGGAAGATAATTTCAAGCTCCTGTCCCTACCCCTTCCATACTTCAAAGACTTGAAAGATTTTATGCTTCTGTTAAAAAATATCTCAAGTTTGTCTTGAGAGTCTATTTCTCTCGGATTGCTAAGTCTACAGTTATATCTTCCTTAGAACCCACAAAACCTTACGAGTGAAGATGGAAGGGCAGTATGACCTTGAACCACCTTTACAGACCTTGATTGGGCTGTAAATCCACTACAGAGGGTTTTATTCACCGAACAGATATTACTGTTAAGGAGGGTCAGTGTTCTGGAGGGAAAAGATAGAAGCTTTATACACCTTCTAAGGCTACAATTTGGGACGTGGATCAATTTCTGTATGCCTCATTGATCCACAACAATAGCTTCCCAAAACGGCCAAAGATTATTTTTCCACATTTTTACTAGTTAACATTACAAAATTTCAATTTTAATTATTATACATACCCTAATCTTATAAAAAAAAATTTTTGGAGACAGGAGAGAGGGAGGGGGGAAGGAGAAAGAAGAGAGAGGGATAAAAGACACATAAACTAGTTTTCTTCATCAAGTTTCCAAAAAATTCAAATAATTCAAATTCAATAGATAGAGGGACAAAGAAAGAAAAAAGGAGAGAGAGAGAGAGAGAGAGAGAGAGAGAGAGAGAGAGAGAGAGAGAGAGAGAGAGAGAGAGAGAGAGAGAGAGAGAGAGAGAGAGAGAGAGAGAGAGAGAGAGAGAGAAGAGAGAGAGAGAGAGAGAGAGAGAGAGAGAGAGAGAGAGAGAGAGAGAGAGAGAGAGAGAAGCAGGGAGAGAGAAAAAAGAAAGAGAAGGAGAGAGACAGAGAGATAGACTAACCTTTTTTCTTCATCATGTGTACTGGAGACAATTCACATTCAATAAATCTGTCGTCTTGATCTTCATAAGGTGACATCAGGCTCCCAAAGGGCTGATTGGGAAGACTACTTCTCAATTTTGGAGTTTTCTTAAGAACAAAATAACTGATTAAAAAGGAAAAAAACATCAACAGGTGAATATATAATAACCTAAATAGGATGAGTAAGGTGTTATTGAAATTAGCTTATGACATTCTTTTACATATTCAGTTATGACAGTTTATGAGCCTTGTCTGAGCATAAAAAACTTTGTTATTTACAGATTGTGTAAATCCTATGCTTTTTATGCTTGTTGCCTGATGTTAAACTTGTCCTTTTTTTTTGACAGACAGTATAAAAGTAAATACAGATTCAACAAATCCACGGGCTCAATTTTTTTGATGAGTGTCTTTACGAACATCTGTTTTATATTCTTATAATAGTCTTTATATTCTTGTAATTTTGTTATATAATACTTTCTTTAGGTTCATTTTCACATTCATATTCAAGTTTAGTCTAGTGCGTTATATTCTTGTTGCGTTCCATATTACATTTCATACAAATTCTTATATATATTTGTCCTTGTCATTGAGGTTGTCAAATGAAACCCGCCTTAATGGGGTATAGGAATTAAAACACTAATTCCGA
This sequence comes from Artemia franciscana, assembly GCF_032884065.1. Lineage (NCBI taxonomy): Eukaryota > Metazoa > Arthropoda > Branchiopoda > Anostraca > Artemiidae > Artemia > Artemia franciscana. Next base: position 20,260,241 of record NC_088883.1, on the reverse strand, counting down.
TAAGCTTGGTTGGTTACCTATTCCAGTGCCCCTACGATGTTCCAGCTTCCAGTGAACAGCGCTTGTGAAAGAAAAAAAAAAGGAAGAAAGAAGATGTATCGAGGAAAGGAAGAAAAAAGTGTAGTTGAAAAACCAAGATACATATTCATATTCAAGTTAACTCACTTTTTGATTAAAAGACCATTTCATAATTGGTAGATTGGAGTAAGAATCCCAAGTTATACCAAAATTTGAAAGAAAAAGTTCCGACGAATCTTAAAACTGCAACTGCTTATAACATGACTTCATAAATAATATATTCTGATTTTAAAACTAATCGAATTATTGCTATTTCATTGCTTTCATAATTTAAAAAATTAAGTCTGCTTTTGGGTCTTTTTATTTTGTTTTTGGACACAACCTGAAGCAAGCACTAACTCAGAGTGGCTTCAAGCTAATCCTAAAAATTAGCTAAACAAATTCACTCAACATGTACAATGGCTCTGGGATCATCTAGTATTTTTATTTCCTTTTTTTTAAAGCAAAATAGGTTACACCTAATATTGGCAAAATATACAATAATTTAAAAAAAAATATTGGTCAATGTTGGTATTATCGGAACAATTTTTTGGGTCATGAAACTATTGTTAATAGATGCATTCTGACTTTTTGAACATCTTTTCTCTCTTGCAAAACTACCGCAAACTCACCGTTATGGAGTTATTCCGGCCCAAATATTCTTGTATTTATACATATAGAATTGCAATCATTTCCGTTTTCGTTGGTCGTTTTTTATTATTTTTAGTTTTTTTTTAGTTTTTACCATTTTTTTTAGTTTTTTTTTAGTTTTTTTTTTTACTTATGTCCTGGTCGTCATTTATACTCCCTGTGTCCCGGTCGTCATTTGTGTCTTGGTGCTTTGTTGATTGCTAATTTATATTATATTTATATTTTTTATATTTATTAATATTTTTTTAGTTTTCTTTTTCTCTTATTTTTCAGTTTTTTTCCTTTTTTTTTAGTTTTTTCTTTTTTAGTTTTTAGTTTTTTTTTTGTTTTTTACCTTTTATTAGTTTTTTTAGTTTTTTTAGTTTTTTAGCTTTTTTAGTTTTTTTATTAGTTTTTAGTTTGTTTTTTTTAGTTTTTGCCTTTTTTTAGTTTTTTCAGTTTTTTTTAGTATTTAGTTTTTTACCTTTTTTTAGTTTTTTTTAGTTTTTTAGCTTTTTTAGTTTTTTTTCTTTTTAGTTTTTTTGTAGTTTTTACCTTTTTTAGTTTTTTTTTTCTTCTTTTGTATTAGTGTGAAATAATTCAGACGTCTATTATATTTATATTTATATTTTTTATATTTATTAATATTTTTTTAGTTTTCTTTTTCTCTTATTTTTCAGTTTTTTCCTTTTTTTTAGTTTTTTCTTTTTTAGTTTTTAGTTTTTTTTGTTTTTTACCTTTTTTAGTTTTTTTAGTTTTTTAGCTTTTTTAGTTTTGTTATTAGTTTTTAGTTTTTTTTTTTAGTTTTTGCCTTTTTTAGTTTTTTCAGTTTTTTTTTAGTTTTTAGTTTTTTACCTTTTTTTAGTTTTTTTTAGTTTTTTAGCTTTTTTAGTTTTTTTTCTTTTTAGTTTTTTTTTGTAGTTTTTACCTTTTTTAGTTTTTTTTCTTCTTTTGTATTAGTGTGAAATAATTCAGACGTCATATGCGGACAAACACGACGTCACTCGACAGACAGACAGACAGACATAACCCACAAACAACTTATTTTTATATATATTTATTCATATTTTTTAGTTTTCTTTTTCTCTTTTATTTTTCAGTTTTTTCCTTTTTTTTAGTTTTTTTCTTTTTTATTTTTTTTAGTTTTTTAGCTTTTTTAGTTTTTTTTTCTTTTTAGTTTTTTTTGTAGTTTTTACCTTTTTTAGTTTTTTTCTTCTTTTGTATTAGTGTGAAATAATTCAGACGTCATATGCGGACAAACATGACGTCACCTGATCCATCCACAGATCCACACACAGACAACTTATTTTTATACTAGCTGTTGGGGTGGCGCTTCGCGCCACCCCAACACCTAGTTGGTGGGGGCGCTTCGCGCCCCCCCAAGCCCCCCCGCGCGCGTAAGTCGTTACGCGCCATATTAGTTACGCGCCATTGTAGTTGTGTCCCTATGTCCCACCTGTGAATATAGATATATATATATATATATATATATATATATATATATATATATATATATATATATATATATATATATATATGTTTTTAACTACGTAAAACTTGCGAATATACAACATTCTTTGCTGTCCCATTGTCTGTGCATATAAATAGATTGTCAGGTTTACCGACTCTTGAACATGCAACATATAATGGTCCATGGGAAAACAATCCGTATTCAGATCTATACCTCATGATTCTAATGATTGCCCTTGAGCTTTGTTGATGGTGATTGCTAATCGACCATTCCCTGAGTCGCCATCGTCATTTATATATCCCCCTGTGCACCCCGGCGTCCCCTTTGTAGTTATGTCCCTGTGTCCCGGTCGTCATTTATATTCCCTGTGTCCCGGTCGTCATTTGTGTCCCGGTGTTCCAGTCTGTGATTTCTCTTTGAGTGTCCCGGGCGTCATTTATATTCCTTGTGTCCCGGTGTCCCGGTCGTCATTTATATCCCCCTGTGCCCCCCGGCGTCCCCATTGTAGTTGTGCCCCTGTGTCCCGGTCGTCATTTATATTCCCTGTGTCCCGGTCGTCATTTGTATCCCGGTGTCCCGGTCTGTATATACATTCGTTTTTTAGTTTTGTTTTTCTCCTTTATTTTTTTCCTTTTTTCTTTTTTTTCTTTTTTAGTTTATTTAGATTTTTAGATTTTTTAGTTTTTTTTATTAGTTTTTAGTTTTTTTGTAGTTTTTACCATTTTTTTAGTTTTTTTAGATTTTTTAGTTTTTTTTATTAGTTTTTAGTTTTTTTGTAGTTTTTACCATTTTTTTAGTTTTTTTCTCTTTGTTAAAATTCAACTTTCCAAAATCGATTTGCCAACTAAAGCAGAATTTTCGGCAATATTTTTGGATGCTGAAATGGAGGACTAACAAAAGCTATTGTATTATGAACTACTATCCACTGTCTCAATTTTTAAATTATTTCGTCGGTTTTTTAGTCATAGAAAAAAAATGATGAAAAAAATAAAACTTTTAGTATATAGCCTATTAAAACGTATATTTAAAACTTAGATGCACAATTTTACTTATTTGTTTTTCACACGACGTGTAGCATTTATTATTTCAAGTCAGGTATTTTAAATTAATATCAAGATTTTTTTTAAGTATTGACTACTCCTTTTGTATTTATTAAGGGAATAAAGTTACATAACAATGAAAAACGTCATATATACCACAGTAACAAAAGTATACTTTTTCGCTTTTCGATATCTGAGTGTTTTTGACAGTCTGACAATATCGATAAAAAAAGTTGTTAATCTCACAATCGAAACAAATATCCGAGTGTTGAACATCATAACTAAATAAGTATTTTTTATCTGCCCGTTGATTCGACTGATTGTTGATCCAACTTACAAAAAAAGGAGCCTCGGATTAAGAAATAATCTTAAGAGGGAAAATAGCCCCCCCCCCCTCAGTGTCTTCGGACGACCCTTACTCACAATATTTTTCCCAACCTGTTTCTCCAAACTGTGCAGATGCGGTCACCAGCCCCTGCAAAGCAGGTCAGGGTTAGGAACAACATTACCCTGAACTACTTATACCTCACAAACAGGAATCAAGCCTCTACCCCTCCCCCCAACCAAAAAAAGAAAACAGCAAAACGTTTAGAGAACAATAAAATGTTCATACCCGTTGATAATTTTTCCTCTGTTCCACTGGCTGATTGCCAAGTTTGTTCAGCTGCTCAGCAAAACTAACAGCTTTCTGTAATTTATGAAACTCTTCGCCATATTCATCCTCAGGAGGTGTTTCAGGAGCACTTGATGTCGGAGTCGCTTTCAGCGGAGTATTATGTGGTGGTGATAATTCAACCAGTTTTTTAACCAGTTTTTTCTTCTGATCTAAGAGTGCAGTAGCTATTGTGTCCGCATGACTTTTAATGACTAGCATCTTTGAGACTCTATCTCTTATTTCTTTACTGTCAGCATCTTTAGTAACAGTTAGGCCAAACGAGTTTAACGTTTTTTCAAGCCGGTTTAATTCAGACTTTAAATGTGTATTCGTTTCACTGAGGTATTTTATCAGATCTTCTTCATCATCTTGAAGTATAGGTAAAGAAAGCCTATTCTTTTGCTTAGATCGCCTCGAATGAGATTCAGATTTGACTTTACGCAGAATTCCTCTAGGAGGAGGTGGCCTAGGGGGTGGTACTTCATATTCATGACATTGTAAAGAAGCAGTTCGCTCGGGCAAGGGTGGTGGCTGAGATTGATCGAATCCAGGAGATAAAGGATAGCTACCATGTGGTGATGGCAAAAGAGGTGATGATCCACCAGATGGATTACTGCAATAAGTAGACGAGCCTCTATAACCAGAAGACGGTTGTGTACTCGTAGTTCGAGTCGAGGCTGAACTAAATCCAGAGCTGTTCATTCGTAAAAATCGAGGAGAATCTTTGGCAAGTGCTGCTGTATCACAGCTTCGAGGACGAGGCTTTATTTGAGCCTCAGATTCATCTTCTTCTTGCTCAGGTATACCGGCAAGTATTTCTTGCATTTCTTTTGGAAGTAGAACCTTAAGACTATCCCAATCCTTTATATGCTTGAACGATTTCTTTTCTTTTGCCTGATCTAGGTCATTACATGAAGACGGACGTCCTTTACAATGTCTTTTTACTTTCTGCTTCGAAATGGATGAAGTCGATTTCGGTGCTTTGTACGGAAGTGGTGACAGAACGACTTTATCCTTTTGTTTTTCTGATAGGAAATCCAGATCAGGCAGTGTGTAATTTGGAAAAACCATAACAATAGGTCTTTTCTTTTCTTCTGTGTTGACACTTTTATCCACTTTTGTGAGAAGTGTTATGGATGTTGCCATGTCTTTTGTCAATTTTCCTAAGGTTTGGGCACCCGAATCCCTCGTAGTTATTTTAGGAAACGAAAATGACGGTTCTTCATCCGTGCTTGGCAATGTTGTACCGAAAGGCTGAATCTTTGCGATCACCCTATCAATACTACTATTATTATTGCTAATGAGACTACTAGCAGTCAATTTTTTTGGGCTACTTTTATTAAAAGCTTTTGCATCAATTACTAATGATGACGAAAATTCGCTATTTTCAGTCACTTCATCCGTTCTTTCTTTATACGACGGCTTTTCTTCCACGGATGAGTCATACGCTTTTTCATCTGCGCTGCTGGGGTAATCTGCAATAAAACATTCACCACCGTCACAGCAAACCTCTCCGGTAAGGAGACTATCTTCCATCTGCGAGTCTTCTTTGCTATTATTACAATTTTGAATATCCCCGTATCCTTTTTGTTTCATATAAATCTGAAGCAATGATAAGCTATCCCTTTTAAATTCTCTCTCCGGACTTCTATGTTTCGTGATCGAATTTTTCATTAAACACTGCTTATACAAGTTAGGCAAGCTTTTGGTCTCCTGGATGTCATTTCCATTAGCAGTATCCTCGGTATCTATATGATCAATATTTAACTTGGGCACCCTACGAGAGGGAACTGGAGATTTTTTCTGACGAACTGGGGAGCGTTGATGAGGCCACGTGCCGAAACGACAATTTCTTATTGGTGAATGACCAAGGCTTGATCCTTCTGACCATTGAGCACTGTCCGATGACTCACCACTTGTTTCAGACGAAGCTGAAATTAAAAAGAAATATTCAGACAGAGCTATCCATGAGACATATGTTTTAATGTCCTTTTTAATGTAACAATTAATACGATCCACCATGACAGATCTTTAATTAGCCTAATCAGTTTTATAAGAGAAAACACATTCTATTCCAAGCTAGAAAAAAAATATTTATCGAATTTAAAACTAAAATAAGTGATTTTTAATGAGCAACCTATTTCAAGTAAATTCTCCCCCCTTTATCTCTGAGACCACTAACTCTTCTCCGGGACTGTTCAACGGCGGACGGTTCAGATCAAGTTAAATACGATGCATTCCCCCCAGATCCCATTTTGGCCTTTTTACATTAAGCTTAAATTGGATGCAATTAACAGAGCTGCGAATCACTGAATAACAGAAACAATTGGAACAATGACACCTCGGATGGTAACTGAACAACGCTTGAAATTATTTTAGAAAGATTTATAGGTCCTATTTACTATATGCCTATTAGTTTGGAATAGAATATGTTTGCACATATAATTTATTTTAAAAGTCTTATTTTCCTACTTCTTCCTCTTTTCCTTATAGTCAGTGTAGCTAATTCAGTGATAACTGGATTAATAGGTTAGTAAGATTGGCTAAAAAACAAACAAACAAATAAAGGACGCATAATAAGAGTATTCAAACATTTCGAAAATACGTGACAAAACCAAATCAGTCCAGAAGAGTCAACCGTGTTACTATGCAACCATGAGCCACAGTATCAGCTGTCCTTCTTTTTTAAAGTTGTTCACAAAACTCCCGGAAGAGCCAGGGTATTACAAAGCCCAACAAGAGTTTATTGCAAGAAGTGTCCAGAACACACACAAAAATACTTTCCAGGGATTCTTCTCCTTCCCCACAACTCGGGCAAGAGTAATCTACAATAAATGTTGTCTTTGTCTATACAAAAATATTAGATTACCAGACTAAAAAATTTGGTAGAATTATATTAGGATTATATTAATATAGAATTATATTAGGAATTCCAAAATTATTTAGATTTTCCCCGAGCAGACTACATGATCAGCTGTATAGGTGTTATGTCTCGCTTATTGTCTGTGATCTTCCGATCCTCTTTCTAATGAGGTGTATTCTGCTCACCAAGAAAAAAACTTGGATTTCACATGATGTATATTCTTAATTTAAAAAAAACGTTTTCTGATGAAAATAAAGAGCAAAGTTCAAACTTAAAAGAAAAAGAAAATTATCGCTTCTCAGTTTATGGGAACATATAATAGCAAAATTGTTTCATTTAACCTGACTTGCGACATTTCCCTATATTTTAAAATTATGAAACTTAGTGCTTTACTGAAAACTGATCTTACTTTAGTTTTTACAGAATTATAATTGTATGCTAAAAGTTATCGACATCACAGTCAAAGAACCACTATTGAGAGCATTTAAAATTACTCTTATTTTCTGTAGGTTACTTAATGACTCCTCTATTCCTAGGCGGACATCCTGTTTTTTAGGTAGGTTCGTGTTTTCAGTAAACCGAAAGTTTTTCAGGTTTGATGGTTAATACAATAATCTATCTACTTTAAACAACTATTTTTCCCTACAAAACTGATTAAATTTAAAAAAGGAGAATCGATCGATTGCACAGGAAAAACCTCAGAAATATTATTGTGGAAGTGTAGTTTAAGTCCTCTTCTGAATTACAAACGATAAATAACAAACTCTAATTTCATTACATTAAGGTAACGAATACTTATAGGAATTTCAGACGTGCTTCCTGTTCAATTGAATCCCCCCATGGATACAGCCCTAGGCTGACATTGAGTTTCCTGATTTTAATGGTTAGCATTCGTTTTTATGGCATTTGGTATTAACCAAGTGACATATAGCGATCGCAAATTCTGTCGGTCTGTCCCGGTTTTGCTAGTTTAGGCACTTCCAGATAAGCTAGGACGATAAAATTTGGCAGCCGTATCAGGAATCAGACCAAATTAAATTAGAAATAGTTGTTTCCCCGATTCAACCATCCAGGGGGGGGGGGGAGTGAGGGGACGATTAATTCGAAAAAATTAGAAAAATGAGGTATTTAACTTACGAAAAGGTGATCGGATATTAATGAAATTTGATATTTAGAAGGATATCGTGTCTCGGAGCTGTTGTTTTAAATCCCGACCGGATCCGGTGACGTTGGGGGGAGTTGGAGGGGGAAACCTAAAATCTTGGAAAACGCTTAGATTGGAGGGATCGGGATGAAACTTGGTGGTAAAAATAAGCAGAAGCCCTAGATACGTGATTGACATAACCGAAACGGATCCACTCTCTTTGGGCAAGTTGGGGGGGGGAGGTTTAATTCAGAAAAAATAGAAAAAATGAGGTATTTTTAACTTACGAAGGAGTGATCGGATATTAATGAAATTTCATATTTAGAACGATCTCGTAACTCAGACCTCTTATTTTAAATCCCGACCGGATCTAGTGTCATTGGGAGGAGTTGGGGCGGGGGGATAATTCGTAAAAATTAGAAAAATGAGGTATTTGTAACTTACGAACAGGTGATCATATCTTAATGAAATTTGATGTTTAGATGGATAGTGTGCTTCAAAGCTCTTATTCTAAATCCCGACCTGATCCGGTGGCATTGGGGGGAGTTGGAGGGGGAAACGGGAAGCATTGGAAAACATGAAAATTAAGGTATCTTTATCTTACGATGAAACTTGATATATAGAAAGACTTTATGTCTAAGATGCTCCATTTTCAATTTGAATCGGATCCAGGGACATGCGGGGTTGGAGGGGGGAAATAGAAATCTTGGAAACTAGAAATCTCGGAAAATGCTTAGAGTGGAGGGATCGGGATGACACTTGACCAGGGGGAGTTGGAGGGGCAAACCGGAAATCTTGGAAAACACTTAGAGTGGAGAGATCGGGATGAAACTTGGTGGATAGAAGAAGCAAATGTCTTAGATACGTGATTGACGTAACCGGACTGGATCTGCTCTCTTTGGGGGAGTTAGGGGGGTCCAGTGCTTTGGCGAGTTTGGTGCTTCTGGACGTGCTAGGACGATGAAAATTGGTAGGCGTGTCAGGGACCTGACACTATCAGGGACCTGACTGATGAAATTGGTAGGACCTCGTGTCCAGAGCTCTTATTTTAAATCCCGACCGGCATTAAGCCTCTGATTTTCCTTTTAAATCAATCCATTGATTCTTAGAATTTTGCTAGAGGTCATGCTATATGAGCTCTTGGCTCTTCCGGCCTCGTCACAAGTACCATATGAGCTTATAGCTCTTGTTTTTACTTATTTCTCATCAGGAGTAGATTCTTAATACTAATTTGAAAGAAAAAAGAAACGTATCCAGATATTAGAGGGTGAGGAGGTCAATTAAACTGGAAGTATTAAAAAAGGCATAATTACGAAAAAAATCGGCAAATACTAGAACACTATAAAATTTAAATAATAAATGAAAGAACCAAATTACATACTACCACCTTGTTGCCAAGGGACAAACGAAAGAATGAATAGCACAAATCTATAATTTTGGATAGGAAAATAACAACACGAAGTGAAGCAAAAGTATCATATTATTAAAAAGTAAGCCGGTTGAATAGCTGCGATCCACCAGAATTCTGCGAGTAGTTAGCCGATCAATTGGTAATACATATTTGGTATTAATTATTAGCAACTATTTGGAGGTGATGGAGTTCGTCCGGAATGATGCAGACAATGTCTGTTGACCACGTACCTCTGGATATGGGGTTTCCCCTAACTAATCGCTCCGATCAGGGTGGCCTCAACCTCATGAGGTGGGTGGAGCCCACCCCAGGATTCTCAGTATCCAGGTAAATCCTGGCTCTAATCAGAATCCAGGCCTAGGGTCGGTTGGGCCTGCAACCCTCCACCTGAAATCGATTGCAATGAATAGCTTAGCAACTGCCTCGGATGACCGATCTTCTTTTATCCCATCACGACCCTTGCTCGCCCCTGGACTGAGAAGTGACCAGCGTTTGAATCTCCTTGACCATGGTGGCCTCCGGATTGCCACCTGGAATGTATTGACATTGAACTTTCCCGGAGCAAAGACGCTTCTGGCGATGGAACTGAAGCGATTCCGCATCTCTATTGCTGGAATAACAGAAACCCACCTAGTCGGGAATGGGACTGATCCCATAGGTGAGGGATACCACCTTCTATGGTCTGGACAGACAACGACTAGGAGAAATGGGGTCGGACTAGTACTTGATAACAAGTCCATAAAGTGTCTACTGTCATTTACTCCCGTCTCGGATAGAATAGCTAATGCTCGACTGAGTCATAAGCAAGGAAAAATGACAGTCCTTGTCTGCTATGCTCCGACAAATGAAGCCGACGACGAAGCAAAAGAAACTTTCTACTCTGCCCTGGCTAATGAACTGTCCAAGATATCCCCCCACGATATTGTCATCCTTTTGGGTGATATGAATACAACAGTGAGCGACAACCACGACCCATGGCGGCAAGTCATTGGACCAGTTATTCCGGACCCTCTAAATGACAATTGGCTAAGGCTCCTTCAACTGTGCAGCATGCATAACCTTGTCATTACGAACACGCTGTTCGCAAGGAAGGATATCCACAAATACACATGGTACAGCAACGACGGCCGTACCAAAAAAATGATCGACTATATCATTGTCTCACAGAGATGGAGATCCTCGATTAGTAACTGCAGGACGTACAGGTCAGCCGAGATTGGTAACACTGACCATCGCCTCGTTGTAGCTAATATGCGACTGAGGCTCCAAGCCCAGCGCTCGCAACCTAGACCGACCAAGATTGATGTCTCTCGTCTCTCCGATCAAGAGATACGGTCCAAGTATGCCATTGATGTCTCGAACCGCTTCGACGCACTCCTGCCATTTGAAAGTTCTGAGGACGCATGGATCTCGTTTAAGAAGAATGTCCTGGAGTCAGCGACCGCAAATATTGGAAGGGCGAAGCGTGCTAAGAAAGCGTGGGTTCAGTTCGATACGCTTGACGTCATTGAGCAGAGACGCAAGGCAAGGCTTCTGGGCGACATGCCGACCTACAGGCGCCTCAATGGTGTCCGCAACAAGCTGATACAGCGAGACAAGAAACTGTTTGTGGAAAGGAAGGCAAACGAGCTGGAGGGCGCAGCCATGAAAGGGGACGTCGGGAGCCTCTACAAGCACCTCCGTGACCTCACAAGCGACAAAGCCCCCTCAGTTGCATCTGTTGTCTCTGCGGACGGCCAGCCACTTAGTGACGAGGCCGCTCAGGTCAGTCGATGGAAAGACCACTTCTCAAGTCTCCTCAATGCCGATGCTGTAGCACAGACTGACCAGGAACTCGCACGCCTAGCTGCCAGCACTCAGGAAGTGCCGTCAAACGAACCACAGACTTCCTTCACGACAGCAGAAATCCACTCTGCTTTGAAACGTCTAAAGAATAACAAAGCGGCAGGCGTATGCGGAGTATCCGCTGAGCTCCTGAAGTATGCTGGACCGGCGATGTTACTTTGGCTGCAAATGCTGTTTTCCGTGGTGTGGCGCACAGAATGGGTCCCGAAGGACTGGCGACTTGGCATAATCCTGCCCATTTGGAAGAGAAAGGGGAGCAAGAGCATCTGCTCTAATTACAGAGGTATAACCCTTCTCTCAGTCCCTGGAAAGCTCTTTACCATGACCCTGCTAGACAGATGCACGAGTATCCTCCGAAGAAAAAGGAGAGTTCAGCAGGCCGGATTTATGCCAGGGAGGTCCACTGTCGAACAAATCTTCACTATGCGCCAGTTAATTGAGAAAACTAGAGAATTCAGGAGGAACGCATACGTGGCCTTCGTAGACTTCAAAGCTGCTTTTGACTCCGTCGATCGCAACTCTGTTTGGCTAATACTTAGATCGACGGGTCTACCAGATAAATACTGCAAGCTTTTTGAAAAGCTGTACGAAGAGACCGAGAGTTGCGTCCAAGTCAACGGAAAACGGAGCACGACATTCAATATCAAAACTGGCGTTCGCCAAGGGTGTGCCGCCGCCCCGGAATTGTTCAATTGTGTGATAGACTATGTGATGACAAGAACTACAAATCGCCTGCCCTTTGGTCTGCAGTTTGGAGATCGCATTCTGACGGATGCGGACTTCGCAGACGATCTTGCTCTCGTTGCCGACTCAATCGACCAGCTGACCGACGCTCTGGAAGTCCTGAAGGAAGAGGCAGCAAAAGTGGGGCTGAAAATCAACTGGCTCAAAACTAAGATTATGGCAATTGAACCCCCAGGTCCAGTCTCGCACCCTGATACCATAACTGTCTGCGGAACACTTGTTGAAGTCGTTAAAAACTTCACTTACCTCGGCTCTGTGCTGTCCAATGATGGCTCCGTAGACGAAGAGGTATGCAGCCGAATATCGAAAGCCTCTTCCATCGTCGGTAGACTCAACAGTCTATGGAGAATGCCGCACATCTCAAGGCGTACGAAAATGCGAATCTATAACGCATCCGTAAGCTCCGTCCTGCTCTACGCGGCGGAAACCTGGCCCCTCAAATCAACCATCCTTAAAATGATAGACGTCTGTCAGACGAAACAGCTTCGCCGGATCGAGGGATTCCGGTGGGATGATTTTATAAGCAACGCAAGGTTGCTTACTCTCACCTCCCAGGTGCCATTCTCCGTCCAGATAGCGCAGAGGTCTCTCAGATGGTTCGGACACCTCCTACGAATGCCGACATCAACGCCAGCCCGAATAGTGTACGACTTCGACCCAAAAGCCCATGGCTGGTCTCGCCCGAGGGGCAGACCTCGGACAAGGTGGAAAGACAGCCTCGACAACTTCTTGGTGATGGCCAACATTGCTGTCGACGAGGCGCCTCATTTAGCAGCAGACCGGTCCGCCTGGAGAAGTCAAGTTGCGAAGCTCTCTACGCCGCACCCCATGCGGCAGGAGCCTTAAATAAAAAAAAATAATAATAAAAACTATCATAATACTCCGGGGAAGCTGCTTATGGCTCAAGAAAGTCTCTTCTGTTTTTTGACGCAACTTGTCCGCTGAATCAAAACGTGCAATCGTATTTTTTTGACCACCCACAATTTTGCAGAACAAACTTCAAAGTTCGTTTTTCGCAAGGTATGTCCGTTTTAGGATTAAAAATAGGATGATTCCTAATAGATGGGAGAGGCTGAAACTAAACTAAAGTAAAAAATACTTTCCTTAGAGATCCCTTGGATGGTCCTTAAGGGGAAAAATACTGTCTTAAACCATCCTGGCTGTACATGATGAAATATAAACATTAACATCTCTTAGACCTACTAGTAGGGGTGTAATTTCGTCAAATCCTGGGGGAGGCAATGTCAGAGCCAATTTTCCCAAGCCGAGTGAAAATGACCAAGTGAAAAATTAGAAATGAGCCATATAGTACCACAAAGGCAAACGTATACTAAAGAAAACTAATCTGTTTCTGTTAATGTCTGAATCATGTAGGTCTATCTTAGTTTTGACAAAATTCTTGAAGATGCTAAATTTCAGCTGAGGAAGGGGGCAAACTAGAGTTTGGGGGCCCCATAGGAAATTACGCCCCTGCCTATTGCGTACATGCTTTTCCATAATTAGCTCAAGTCAGTGCTGGTTCAAAAGCAAGAATGGTGCTTAATTAGAAGAGGAAACGGCTCCTCAATCACTCAGTCTAGCAATGCACCCACCGCTAAAGTATGTTCACCTTCCTTGATGTATCCGAGGCAGAACCAACGTTGATTAACATTGGACAATTTCCACAAGTTTCTGTAGGAAATAATTTTGTTCTAAATCTAGCATAGGGGTGATGGAAAAATTTTAGGGGAATTTTTGGAGAGGAGTCAAATGAAGTTCTCATACATTCGCCTTAACAAACAGGAAGGTTATGATAAGGTTGAAAAATAATATTTTATGCCAACTAAATTAACACGTACTTCTAAGCTACAAGACGATGAACTCGAAGAAAAAGAAAATTCAAGATAGTTAGTTTGTAGATGCATAGAGGTAACTAAACGTCTAGGGATGGAAACATCTAAACTGTTGAATGCTTGTCAATATGATCCCCTCCCTATATCTATAGAACAAGAACAATTAATTAACAATTAATTATTAATTAATAGATTAAGTGAATTGCAATAAATTCTAAAGTGGCAAATATTGGCAGAATGCTGAAACTGAAAGCTTTCTGTGAAATACGGTCAACTTTGTTATTACATCCGAGACATAAAATTCATAAACTATTCTAATATTAATATGCCAGGAGGTATACATTAAAATGATTCTATCTTATAAATGGGTATAAAAACCACAGAAAATAGAAATGCAACTTGCCCAGGGCATATCTATCATTCTCCATGATAAGCAACAGTTTTATAATAGCGAGATTGAACGTAGACTAAGAAAGTGGTGTCAACTCGCGAAAATTCAGAGATTGGGGTGGGGGTCAAATGTATTTTCAATATCTAGAAGGAGATATTTTTTTCAATTTTTAACAAAAAGATATTTTTTCAAAGTCGATGAGGACAAAAAAATCCCTGTACAGAGGCCCCCTCCCAACCCATTGATGCTACGGGACTGCTAAATTAAAAATAACACGGGGGAGTAAACCTGGATTATTAATCTGTATTATGACCTGAAGTTATCTTACTTATTACTTGAAGCAGTTCAAGTGCTTATTCAGTGGCCTCTTTTCATACTTTTGTAGCCAACGTTCCCATCGTCCCTCCATGAAGTCGATTCCAAATAGGAACGCGAACACATGGGGGGAAAGCGAAGTTAATTAGTTGTCAAATTTAAACAGTTCAACAGACATCGGTTCTGTGGTAAATATCTTGCGTCGCTGTATAATGCCATTATCCTTCCACAAGTACTGCATATAGCACCTTTTTGGAAATACCTGTCGTCCGCTCAATGTGCAAAAGTAAGAGTTATGTTTCTTCGGTTCACGAAGTTCCTTTTGAGACTTCCACCATGGACGAGTAACTCCTGTATCATGCGTAATTAGGGTGTTGTATCCGATCCAACAGTATGTGTGAACAATTTCGCTGAAAATTTGCTGAAAAACACTAAGGGAAGAGCGAACCCATGAGCCCACAAGAGGGGTGCTTGAATGAATTTCCCCTTCCCCGTCCATGCTCCCAACAAAATTTTCCTTTAACCTTCTCGCTCAAAATACAGTAATACCAAGTAGCCCCATATACCTCCAGAACCCCTTTGACATTGCGGAAACTCACAACCCATGATATGTACATGTCCTGGAGAGATCAGTAAGACCAACGAACCCCCCAGCACCATAAAATAAAACGAAAAGAGATTCTTGCTATTTTCCAATAGTTTCTTCCTATTTTACCTACTATTCACTATTCACCTACTTATTAGTCAATCTTTTTATGATAAAAGCAGAGCCTCTTGAGCGTTAAATAAAATTTCTACTTTGTTGTCATGTAAGGCTTTTAAGTTAGTGAAACTAACTTAATAGTTTTCTAATGAAACTATTAACAGAAACGAAATTCAGTCATTACAACGTTTACATTAGTCCAAAAGCAGTCGAACTAAAAGGAATTATGAAAAAAAAATTGAATTAACGTAAAAAAGAAGATATAACAGTCAACATAAAAATGAACCGAATGTATTAATTGGTGTTTTTTTTTTACAAGTTCAGTTAAATTTGGTACGTACTAAAGAGGACATTGTACTTAAAGCGAGAAATACAGTTATTGTCAAGAAATGCAGCATAAAACAATGTCATACATCAAAGGCGTGTCCAGAATTTTTGTTCGAGGGGATTTACACAAAAAACTCCAAAAAACGCAAAAAAATTTCTATATGTACATTTTTTTTTACGTTTTTATGATTCAGAATACATCCTTGTCATAAATAGTCGACCCAGCTCTAAATGGGTACCTGGAGAAATCTGGGGAAGGTAAACAGGAAGGGTGTGCGAAAGCACAGGATGGCTGGCCCCCAACCCCCCATTGCACTTCCTGGCTGAAGGGCCAAGAAACGGAGATCAGCACCGCCGGTACGGACTGTAAAGTCTAATGCCGTATCCTTTACCTTTTTTTCCTTTTTTTTTACTTGTCATAAATACACTTGTGTAATGACGAATAGAAACACAAATTACAGAGTATTCACATAACCCCTTTCATCAAACTGTCTGTGGTAAGGAGCTACGAGTCTACCCGAGACTATAGTAACAGAAACTGAAAACGGTGTTTTGATAACATTAAACCAGAAAAAAATGGTTTTCACGTTGAATTAAAGCCTGTAAAATACACAAGTTTAAAGTTTCAAGCCCAAGAAAATTTCTATATTTTAAAAAAAGGTGATCTTAATGAAATTTTCACCATAAAAATCCTGGATATCTGAAAACTCTCAAGGAAAGTTGTCAAGTTTCTATCTAGAATATAAAACTTTTTCTTCCCTAAAAGGACGGTCACTTGTGCGTGTTAGTTTGCTGGTAATTTTAAAGGTTAATTGTATCGGCCAAGTGTTTGTAAAATACCTGGTGAGGGATTATTTAAATGGAAATCAAAAGTTTTGACACACATATCGAAAGTGTATCATAGCTTAGCCAAGTGAATATTTCTTTTGGCCCGACGAGAGCCAGTATGCTATTGAATGAAAATTCCTAGTACTTAATACTAAGAAAAGTGGTTGCTTTAGAGCTATCAGTAAGCTATTTCTCAAGCCGGTCAGCTTCTGAGGCCATATTTTGCCAAATTTGCTCCTAAACATATAGTAAGTCAGTAAAAAATCTACAGGTACGTGTCGTCAACTGAGAGGGGGAAGGGGGGGGTGTTTCTTCCCCTAATTTTTAGCCCTCCCTCCTAGACTTTGAAAGACGCCTTTTTGGGGGAAATTTTCATTGGTAAGGTACTTAAAAACCGTGAATTGGGGCAATTAGTAATGAACTAGCAATCATCGAAAAGAAATGATCAAACAGTTCCTGGTAACGAACTGTAAATAAGGAGCAACCGGGCTCAACTATAAACGAAACTCTAAAAAACGGAATTTTGATACAAATAGATATACCAAAATTATCGGCTTATGTTGCTGATTTCAAATGTATGAGGTTCATTAAGTTTAGTCTTACTCATCAAAGGCTACGAGACTGAGAAAAAAAGAACAATTAGATTCAGGGTATCAGAGAATCCTACAGCAGAGATTTCAACCTCCTATCTTTAAAACCGTGGAATTATGTATTTTTTCCAGAAAAAAGATCACGGATGTGTGTATTTGTTTGTTGGTTTTTGTTCCAGGGTGATTGTATCAACCCAATGGCCCCAGAATATTGGAACGGAGATTAAAAGTTCTAGTGCCCTGTATAAGTGACCAAAAAGACTGGAGGGCAACTAGGCCCCCTTCCACGCCACTTTTTTCCTCAAATCGTCCAATCAAAATTTTGAGATAGTCATTTTGTGCGGCATAATTGAAAGGCTGAAAAACTATGCCTTTGGAGATATTATAACCCCCCACATCCCCTGGGAAAGGTATTTAAGTTATAAATTTGTCTATTATTAACGTAAAGTATTTGATATTGAGAAGTAGCAATGGGGGCCAAATTTTCTACGGGGAGAATTTTCCATGGGAAGAGGCCAGAGTTCATATAGGAAATTCTTCTTATGTCTTAATTTCTCTTTGCCAACTCAATTTTACGCGTGGAGGTGTTAAGAAAATTGTCCGGGTAAATTGTCACCATGATTGAATTATCTAGAGAATATATCCGTATGGAGGAGGGATTTTCCGTGGAGGTGGATTCCTGGCGTTTTTTAGAAACATGATCAGAAATTAGATTAAATAAAGCCATCCCCCTCATATACGTAATGCTTTCTGTTCGTCGTAAGTTCTAATGTTGCTCTTTAATTCCAGTTGAAAAAAACTAGTTTTTTGGAAAGGAACTGTAGATTATATAGAATAATTTATCTCAGTTTTAATGTCATTATTTACTTTTATTTTAAAAGAATAGTTTTCTTTTTTTTATTTCAATTTCAAGAAATAGGGCTTGGAGTTTATGCTTCAACAGGACCATTAAAGAGCATAATGTTTTTACAAGGACCTTTTAACATCTAAAACCAAAATGTAATTTTTGTTTCATAAAAGCTTTTCATTTTGCGCTAGACAAAGGATTAATCTAATTTCTTGACGTACAACGGAAGTCAGTAGAAAAAAAGGCAAGAAAAATGCTTTGCTCATTGCAGAGTTGGCGATGAGGAAAATAAAGTTGATTTTCTGACAAAAAGATAAGCATTTTCGAAAAAGCAATTTAGTTACCGAATTGCTTTGTAAATGTTATCCATGCGTCAATTCTCTGAAGTATCTTGTATTAGATCTATAAATTATAATGTAAATTGATTGCTGGTCGCAGTAGCCTCAAACATATAATTTTTTTTCCCGATGAGCGGCCAAATATCAGGAAGGGGAATGCAGTAAAAAAATTAAAAATGGGCAAACTATATGGAAAAATATAAGAATTTAAAGAAAGACTCATAACAATTTTGAGATAGGGAGTATGGACCCTAATTTCATTCCTACGGAGTGGACCATTGATAAATAGCAACAAAAATAATGATAATAAAAGAAGAGGAAATGAAAAAAGTATGTAGCCCTACGATTGCGGATTTTTCCTTTCCTTTTTCAGTCTACGATGTTATTGTTAGGCATGATGTAGCCATGAAGGACATATTTAGTCCCATACGAAACTGAGTAATTACTTATTTAACCTTTAATGTTTTCAGGACGAAAACTTTCATACCAGGACACTGTCTGACACTTTTATTAGAAAATTTTATTACTTTTTGGGAACAGATAGCATAACGCCCTCGAAAATCAACTAACGACAATGTGAATCAACAAGGGTTAATTCAAATTTCATGACTGACCTATTAGCTTTTAGAAAAAATTTAAGGTTCAACCGTCAGCCAACCATCTAGGGCCAACCGAAAAGAAGGTCGTCCGAAAATGGGATGGGAGTAAGTCGTAAGAAAGATTTAAAGGAAATTGATAATTCTTGGGAGAATGTAATTAAGAAGGATTTAAATAAATTGGGGTGGAGGAGGAGCAGGCCTATATGTGCTGGCCTGGGGCTGATGGTGCTGCAGTTAGTTTTTAGTAGTAGCAAGTAAATTATTAAACTTTACGTTAAGATTATAATGACTAAAAAAAACAACATAGAAATCTTATAAGATTACAAAAATAAGAAATATTGAAAAAAAAATTAGAGTAGCAACTAGATTACTAAAATGCTCTAACTTGAGCCACTACACTATCAGTGGTACTAGCGGTTTCTAATTCCTATTAACCCTATGTTATAGCACCCAAGATCCATCTCGTGTTACATTTTCATCCTCTTTAGCCTGGGTCTAAACATACGTGTAGAATATTTATGATTTTCTAAAATACTGTCTTCTATTCTCGTTTGCTAAAATAGCTTTCTCCACTAATACCGTTTTCCCCACACCTTTGAATCCTAAATGAATCCCCTACTTCGCCTGGCTGTAAAAGACAATCATAAAAACCTAAAGCTCATTTTGGGTGTTCTCTCTTCCATAAAATTTATTTCGGGTACATATCACCTTTTTAAGCAACGCCGTTAATTTCTTTTGATAAATAATAAAAAAAAACGAATAAAATTAGAGTAAAAACCATCAAATAAAATAAATAAATAATAATAAAATAATAAAATAAAAAATTAACAAAATAAATAAAATAAAAATAGAAATATGACGAACAGAAAAAAATAGAGAAAATTTATCGAAATAAAATCATAAAGGTCAAATTCATTACCTTGATTATAGTCTCCATCTGAGCCAACTGACCCCATCATTCCTTCAAATGCAATTTTATAGTTTGTTTTACTATCCCTGCAGGCCAGTGTCAAAACCAACTCCTCCTCCGCGTCTCCTTGATCTTCTCTCCCTTCTAGCGAGGCCACCTCCTGTCGAAACTGAGGAAATGCATCACGATAAGGTGAAAATAAAGGACCAGATTTGTATAAAGATAGGTCAGTCATGCTACTTGCGTCGTCCTAGGAGACAACCTACCGGTTAGTGAGGGAAAATTGTTGGATGAGCGTAATCTTGTTAACTATGATGTTTTTGGCCTTTTTAATTACAAATATACTTTAAAATACATAGGAACACCATAGGCGTAGAGAAGGAGGAAGTTATACCACTAGACTCTGACCATTCCCTCCAATTTTCAAATTCCGCGTAAAATTAATTTTGATGCCCAAAGAGCATTGAATAGAGCATGATAATTGTGCTTGACTAATAAGCAATTTCAATTAATTATAATCAGCCATTTTGAACAGGGGTGGTCCCCTGAATTAGCTCCACAGCGTCTAGGCACGTTCAACGCCAATCATGTCGAAAAATGACACAAGAGAAGCTGCAAGACAACCTCTGCGCGTTGTGTCTTTTTAATTAAGAAATAATTTAATATTTAAGAATTATGCATAATTATGTATATAATTAAAAAGTTTAATTAAGAATTAATAATTCAAGAATTAATGATTATATTTGCAGGATTTTAATGAGCCGAATTATACATAGTTCCGTCAGAGCAATGACGTTCTTCAAGCTGTCATTAGGTAAGGTTTTCACTGATGTCCAAATGCTCATTTAACTAATCAAAAATGGAAATTAAGCAGGTTAAACATCTTGGTTCTTGTCTGCTTAGAGAACGCATACACTGTGCCATCGAAACAAAAAGCAAGGGATGGATCACTAGTCAGCTCTGGAAAATTAGAGATTTTAAAGTACAGACTTACAAAAAAAGTGCATTAGAAATGAACATCCCCATAAAAACGCGTCTCTCTAAGAAACTTGTGAAAGGGTTTAACGACGAGCTCTTCAATCTATTGGTGCACCGATGTCCGATAATGTTTCACCGATGTCCGAATGCTCGTTTAACTATCCAGAAATGGAAATTAAACAGGTTAAACATCTTGGTTTTTGTCTGCTTTCAGAACGTATACACGGTGCCATCGAAACAAAAAGCAAGGGATGGATCCTTAGTCAGCCCCAGAAAATTAAAGATTTTAAAGTTGCATAGAATTACAAAAAAATGGATTAGAAAGGAATATTCCCAAAAAACGGGTCTCTCTGAGAAACTTGTGGAAGGGTTTAAACGACGAGCTCTTCAATCTATTGGTGCACCGATGTCCGATAATGTTTCACCGATGTCCGAATGCTCGTTTAACTATCCAGAAATGGAAATTAAACAGGTTAAACATCTTGGTTTTTGTCTGCTTTCAGAACGTATACACGGTGCCATCGAAACAAAAAGCAAGGGATGGATCCTTAGTTAGCCCCAGAAAATTAAAGATTTTAAAGTCGCATAGAATTACAAAAAAATGGATTAGAAAGGAATATTCCCAAAAAACGGGTCTCTCTGAGAAACTTGTGGAAGGGTTTAAACGACGAGCTCTTCACTCTATTGGTGCACCCTTTGCAGAACAGTTTACGCTCATAATGAAAGGTAAGGATTCTTATCTAAGACAATAGTAAGGTTTACTACTAATCTAAGGTTTTAGCAGAGTAACTTGGTCGGACAATCACATAGAACTGATACCGTCTCATCTACATGCATTAACTAAAATTAAAAATTCTGAAAGTGAGAAAAGAAAAAGATGAAGATCTGAAGAAGAAATGATCTGATCAAGAAAAAGATGAATTAACTAAAATTAAAGATTCTGAAAGTGCGAAAAGAAAAATATGAAGATCTGAAGAAGAAACAATCTGATGAAGAAAAAGATGAATTAACTAAAATTAAAGATTCTGAAAGTGCGAAAAGAAAAAGATGAAGATCTTAAGAAGAAATGATAGGACGAAGAAAAAGATGAATTAAGTGCGAAAAGAAAAAGATGAAGATCAAAGTTTCATGCACTTTCAAGCTTCAAGAAAATAAAAAAAATAATTATATTACTTAAAATAACACAAAAAAAAGATATTTATTATTTTATCCTAATAAGGATAGTGAGAATATTGAAGAGACAGTCCACGACTTTTTATCAGGAATGCCAGTACAAAACTCGAAGGATATAAAATTCACGGCAATGTACAGAATTAGAAACAAGACCAAGCGCCCTTCCCGCTCGAACCCTCGCCCCGTTTCGGACCCTATTTTTGGCTCTGTTCTGAATCTTAGGCATAAAGATAGGATCATGGCTTGTGTTGGTAGCCTAAAAGGCACAGGAAAGAGCATCAGTAATGACCTACCATCTGAACTTGCAAAGCGTCGGAAAGAACTTTTGAGTACGGCTTACAAGCTTCGAAATTCCAAAGTAACCGCTGAGAAAGTATCTCAAACTAAAGTCATGCAACAGGGTACTAAACTATGGCTAGAAACAAAAAAAACTTCTAGCTCAAACTGGGTTAAGTTCAGTGATGCATGCCATGACCCCCTCGCCTTGGTTTTATCCGCAGTTATTAGTGATGGTGCTTCTGACGCGTGACGTAAACTATCGAGTATTTTCGCCTCAGTAAAGTGAGGGGATGCAATTTTGCTGCTCTTTTTTTGCAACGTCCGTATCTGTGTGTGTTTTTTTTTTTAGTTATTGTCCTATTTTTCCTTTTCTCTATTTACTATATTATTTACTCCTTTTTTGCTTTCTTTTGCAATGTGCGTATCTATGTTTTTTTTATATATTTATTTTCTTATATTTCTCTCTTTCCATGTTATTTACTCTTTTCTTTACTTTTTTACTTGTAAATATTTTTCCGTTCCAGAGCGAAAATTCAAGTTCGTGCCTTCGCCTTATGAATTTGCTGTCATTAGGATGTCTACGTCACCCGTGTTCACTCGACTACAGCGTGGTCTCTATTCATCACCTATATTGGTAAGTAGTAATGTATGAAATTGAGTTTTCATCGAGGACTGACGCTAATCTCACGAAAAGGAAATTAGATGAATATGAAAGTCGTAGAGTAAATTTTAATGAAATTTTGAATAACCCGATAGGAAGAACACCGAATATGAATTTTGATGAAAATTTAGATAATATGATTGATAGTAATTTTGTGGAGGAGTTTGGGCTATGGGATGTTGGGGCTCGGTGGGAGGATGTCCTCCGGGTTGTGCATTTGAATGCTCAAGGGCTGAATTCTTCCCTGGATGATATACAGCTTATATGTATGAATTCTCGCCCTGGAATTATTGGATTATGTGAAACTTTTTTAAATGAAAAGAACCAGCTGCTTATGGATATACCCGGATATAATTCAATATTTCTAAATAGAAAGATAGCAAAAAAGGGGGGGCTAGGATTTTATGTATTGAGTAATCTGGCAGTTGTAAGAAGAGATGATCTGTCTATAAACATTGAACGGGTATTTGAATCTCTGTTCATAGAATTGGCTACTAGCTCCAATGAAAAGATAATAATTGGCGAAATATACAGATCTCCAAGCGGATCAATGAAACAATTTATGGAAATATTAGAGATTGTTCTTGGGAAAGTATTGTCTGAAAAGGCAGAAATAATTTTAATGGGTGATTTTAACGCTGACATGATGGATATGTCATCGAGTCAGGCTTGTGATATACTGGCACTAGTAATCTCGTCTGGGTTAACTCCCTGTATAAATATCCCAACACGAATTTCAAACCAATCTGCAACCTTAATTGACAATGTGTTCTCATCTATACATTCTGTAAAAAATGAAGTGCTACTATCAGATACATCGGATCATTTTCCAGTAGGAGTTTTACTTCCACTCCCCCGGTCTGCCCGCCGAATAGTCCCTGATAATAAACCAAGATTCCGATATACACCAGCAAACATCGAAAAGCTCAAAGATGATTTATTCACTACGTCATGGGAGTTTACAATACCTGAGAGGGTGAGCTTAGAAAATTATAATAAGGCTTTTGATTTTTTTTATGAAACAGTAAAGAAGAAATTTATCCACCATTGCCGAACACCCCAACCAAGTCTTTCTAAGAGATCAACACCCATAGCCCCATGGACTACAGCTGGAATACTAAAGTCAATAAAGAGAAAACAGAACCTTTGGAAAGAGTATAGGAATAGACCAAGTGATGCTAAATTAGAGACTTTTAAACTATACCGGAAAATGCTTAAAACTCTGATTCGAAAAGCTAAAATTACATATTTTTCCCGAAGGTTTGCGGATTGCGGCAAAAATATTAAGAAAACTTGGGATGTAATTAAGGAAGTTACGCAACCATCGGCAAGACCTAGAAAGCTCCCTAAATCACTTAGTGTTCAGAATCAGCTTTTCTTGGATGAAGACCAAGTACGACATCAGATGACTAAATTTTTTGCTGAGGTTGGGAAAACAACGGCGTTAGGTGTGGTTCCTTCTTCAAGTTCTAGAACTTGGAAGCAGTTCCTCGGTCCTTCCTGTGTAAAGTCAATGGTTCTTGAGTCAGTTACGGAGCAGGAACTGATAACAATAATTTCGTCATTGAAAAATTCTTCATCTGGATTCGACCAAATTCCGGCCAAATTAATCAAACAGATTCTTCCCTCAATTATTACACCACTGTGCCACTTAGTTAACCAGTCATTCAAGCTCGGAATATTCCCTCAGCGTCTCAAGTTGGCACGAGTGATAGCACTATTTAAAGGAGGTGACCAGGAGGACCCGGAGAACTATAGGCCTATATCTCTTCTGTCCGTCTTTTCTAAAATATTTGAAAAGGCTATGCTAAAGCGTTTGCTGAGTTTCCTAGACGCGAAGAAGTTTTTTCATCGGCACCAATTTGGTTTTCGGGAGAAGTGCTCAACAGAACACGCATGTAATATGCTTCTTCATTTTGTACGACAGTCTTTAGACTTCGGCCTTATCCCTGCGGCAATATTCCTTGATGTGAAGAAAGCTTTTGACAGCCTCACACACGAGATACTTATTGGTAAGTTGTCGCATCAAGGCGTTCGTGGAGAAGCTCTGTCCTGGTTTTCTTCATTCCTAACTGGCCGATCCATTGCAGTTGAAGCTTCTGATGAGCATATTCCAGTCGAATATGGAGTGCCACAAGGCTCAGTTCTTGGGCCATCCCTTTTCCTCATATATGTCAACGACCTCTATCGACTATTTAGCAACCCACGATCTGATTTCTGTTGTCATTTGTGCCAGAAAGGAGATGCTGTGGTTGAAGCCTTGGATACGCCTGGTCAACATGAAGAACTCTTTGCATTCGCCGACGACACCACCCTGGGGGCTGCAGCACCTGATGAATCATCTCTTATCCTCAAGCTACAATTGATGGCAGAAAATATATATCGTTGGTTTGATGCAAATTTGTTAGCTTTGAATGTAAAAAAATCGTTTCTTCTTATATTCTCCCGCATAGGCAAAAGCTGCCCTACAGTGACAGAGCTTAAAACATCTAAGGGATCCATATCCCGCCCAGCTGACCGGTTTATTCGATTCCTTGGGATACTTCTGGATGAAAATCTATCTTTCAAACGGCATACTGAGTCAATGAGATTAAAGGTTTCTCGAGGCCTTGGAATTATTCGAAAGCTGAAGCGAGTCTTTCCTTTCTCTATCCTTCGTCTATTATATTTCTCTCTTATTTACCCTTATTTATGCTACTGCTCGTCAGTGTGGATGTCAACATTTCCATCTGTACTTACACCTTTACATAATCTCCAACTGAAAGCAGCAAAAGTTCTTCAGTCTACCACCCATATTTCTGTTGAACTTCTGAAGATTAAAGATATTCATACATTACACCTCTCTTTCATTGCGTTTCAGTATTTCCGTGGAGACCTTCCATCAAGTTTTTCCGGGCTTTTTGAAATTGTTCGAAATGTCAGTCCTTATGAAACTAGAAACAAGGATGATGTGCTAGTGCCATCTACCCCTGCAGTGCGCTCGGACTTTGGTCTGATAGTTGCTGTCGGACGTGCCTGGAATTCCATTCCTGTTGGGATTCGACGGTCCTGTACCATAGGATCCTTCAAGAAACGGTTGAAGAATTTTTTAATCAAAAAAAAATAAATTAAATTATAATATTGATCAGTTATTTATATTGTTTAGTTATCAAGATTTAATTTATTTATTTAATTATTTAGATTGAATTTATTTATTTAGATTTGGGTGGTATGAGTGTTGGATCCTCGATGTATATATATTTTTTTTTTTTTTATTTATTTTTTGTAAGTAGGTGGTGCGGAGACCGGTTGTACTCGGGTGAGGATTGGTGAGTAGACTCTAAATATATTTTAAGTGTGAATGTAATTAATAGTTATTTATGTTTTGTTTTGTTGTTTTTTTTTCCCAAATAACGGGCCATTGAGCCCTTTGGGATATTTTTTGTTTATAAATGGATGGATATTGGTAATAAAAGGAACTTGAAAAGGAACTTAAAATAACACAAAAAAAAGATAGAAAATTATGCTAAGGGAACTTTAAAGTTTAAAACTACTGCTACAAAAAGACTAATCTTTCGAAAAAGAAATTATATGCTCATTTATTGTTATTTATTATTCGTTATATTTTGCTACAGGTTTATTCGCTTCTACCCAAACATGCCAGATGATGGTTTCTGGCACAGAGCTAATCGAAAAAGGGGTATAAAAAAGAACTGCAGTGATATATATATATATATATATATATATATATATATATATATATATATATATATATATATATATATATATATATATATACAAAAAGTGGTCATTGCATGTCCAACGGTTAAAAAACGTTGTAGGTACCCTGATCGTGTCAAATCCTCGACATCACTTAACGCCAGATCAGTGGTAGGATGGGTGACCGCCTGGGAAAACCGGATACTGTTCCTATCACTGTTGCCAATATTTGGTACAATTTAGAGGTCCTGGTACAATGAGGTATATTCTGACATTTTAAGCGCAATCCAAAATTTCTGGTACATTTTGGCACATAATGATCGTTTTCACCAGGTCAAACTTCACATTTTTGAAATTTTCTAACTTCTTCTCTAGTCAGCTCTTAGGGATATTAGAAAAAGAAAAAAAACACAGTTCGTCGAGCACAGACTTGACACAAAAAGAAATCTACGCAAATTTCAAACTAATCATTACAAGACAAAAAAGCGCTAATCTCTGCAGGCCAGTGTCAAAAATAAGAGAGGGTGAAGATGTAACTAGAAAAAATTGCTTGTTTGGCAACGCTGGTTAGTTCTTTATGTGCCTCGGAAATAAAACATTATAGTATCCTACACATGCCATAACGCAGATGCTGTAAGTTGCTTTGTTTACGATGTTGGTCGTACCGTCCCATTCGTACCATTGATATTCCATCCCACATTAACAGTCCCAATGGAGCTCTTTGTAAGACAAGATAAAACATTATGAATTTTTTTTTTTAATCAAACTTCAACTTTTATTTATGTATGTGATCCTCTTTTAATTTTTTCCTTCCTGAGATTGTTTAAATTTATTTTTTGTTATTGAGTGTGTCCAGCTATCTTTGTGTTATTTTCTTTTCTTTATTTCACTACCGTTTGAACTTCATAGATTTGTTTTTCGTTTATGTGGACAAACAATAAATAAAACTGCCAGACAAGCTTTATAGATCGACTTGTAAAAAATTTATCTGAAAGAACAAATATGCCGTTTTAAACTTTAGACTTGAGCACAATAAGCACTTGATCTGACAAGACGCTGAAAATTTAATACCCCCCTAAGAAAATGTGAGCTATACGAAAGTCACGAGGAAATATGGAACAATTCGCATGAGTCTCAATATTTTTTAGGGTGAAGGGGCATGTTCGAAGACTTTCTCCATATGAATGTGCCTAGCCCAACATTACAAATTTTTAAAAGAGACGTTTAGTTACTTAAGGTAAAGTATTCGGATTCGAATAACTTTGATAGCCTATTAATCAACATTCTTTCAGTATTAAGGGGCAATGTCACACAAAATACCACTATTTTACTATTTATCAAAAAAGAAATATTTCATAGCCCAGTCTGAGCATCTTCATTTCTTTACTTTTTGTTTTCAGTTGTACTGTCAAAGCCCCAAATTGGCTCTAAGCTTGGCACATTCACAAAGGAGTTTACTAAAAATATGGATTAGTGCCAAAAACTTACAAAATAAACGTTTCTTGAGATTCAACACAAACACACTTTTCTCAGAACCAGCTTAACCGAGTCCAAACTATAAAAAAAAAGAAAAAAAAAGCATTCACCGTATTTTAGCCCGTAAATAAACACACACACACACACAAAAAAAAACCTGTTTTCTATCACAACCCTATTCAAAAGCGGATAATTGATCTCATTATTACGGTTAACAGAAACAAATTACTAATGGTAAACCGGAAATAGTCACAACGCAACAAACTGTTAGATTTACATTGACAACAATAGCCTATTACAACGATAGCCTATTAATCAACATTCTTCCAGTGTTAAGGGGCTATGTCACACAAAATACCACTATTTCACTATTTATCAAAAAAAGAAATATTTCATAGCCTAGTCTGAGCATCTTTACTTCTTTACTTTTTGTTTTCAGTTTTACTGTCAAAGCCCCAAATTGGCTCTAAGCTTGGTAAATTCACAAAGGATTTCGCTAAAAATATGGACTAGTACCAAAAACTTACAAAATAAACGTCTCTTGAGATTCAACACAAACAAACTTTTCTCGGAACCAGCTTAACCCAGTCCAAACTATAAAAAAAGAAGAAAAAAACGTTCATCGTATTTTAGCCCGTAAACAAACACACACACAAAAAAACTGTTTTCAATACCGACCCTATTCAAAAGCGGATAATTGGTCTCATAATTTTGATTAACAGAAACAATTTATTAATAGTTACCCGGAAAGTAACGTCTAGCCTATGTTACTTGCTAACAGGTTAATCCTCCCAACTTCGGTAAAAATAAATGTCCTTGATTCTGGTTTGATAGCTTTTATATTTTGTAAAGATTTTGACAAAATTTTGGCGATTTGGTATTAAGCTCTGTGCATGACCCAGAAATAGTCACAACCCTGCCCACAGTTAGATTTGCATTGACAACAATCTTTATTTAAACTAATGGGTTCATACCTGTGAGGAGGGGACGCGATTGTAAGAATCAACAAGTCTATCGACTGGTTCGTTGAAGGCTGTAGTCAGTTCACCGTCACTTTCAACCTAAAATTCAAAATTTCAAACTTAATTTAAAAAAAGAAACAAAGAATACTAACACCCATAATGAATTTTTTGGAGACCTAATACGAAAAACGAACGAAGACCTACAAATGGAAAATTGTGTGCCCAAACTTTTAAAAATTCGTGGCCAAAAGCAAAACAGGAGTTATAGCTATACTAGAAATTATGTATTTTTATAAATTGTATGCATTTTGTTATTTTTTCAAAGTATTAGAAACGAAAGTTTATTTATTCACATTTCTTAATTTCTGGTAATCTTTATTGAAAAACTTTAACTTCAAGTTCTCGACTCAAACTCAATGTTGTTAGTAAATATAAGAAAGCAAAATGTGATTTTAACATAAAGGGCTAATCACATTTAAAAAAACCGAGTTAAGAAATACTACCTGATAGTTTAAAATAAAAATTATAAAAAAGGAAAAGGAAAAAGCACGAATGAAGACTAAAAAACGCAAACTGTATTTGAACACTAAACAAAGTTTTTGGGGTTTTAGTTAGCGCTTAAGAAAAAGGAAAAACAAAACTTGGTAATCCTTACTTTGAAAGTAATTTAAAAGGAAACAGATCAAGAATACAACCTGAATACAATCCAAAATATCACAAGAGCATATATACACGTGCTCAATTTTGACAAACAATGATCTATATCCAAAGTAAAAATCACAATGTCTCACACTTGTAAATTTACCGTAATTCAAAGATTTTCAAATTTAAAAGATTAATTCACATTAAAAATCCACTTATAAACCAAAAATAAGTTCCATCTCAAACATAGAAATTATTATTTCCAATTTAGTTCTAAGTCTTCGGGATTCTTGAACACGGATACTCTATCTCATTCACTTCCAGATCCCAAATGTCTCCTGAGGTTCTAGGGAACTAGGCAATCGATTCCAACGTACTGAATTCTCGCCAAAGGAGACAGAGGGAAAGAGTACTTGAGAAATGAGCCAAATTTTTTCATAGGTCTTTTCTATTTCAAAGACAAAAGGTCTACACAACAAAGTGCGACCGATCAAGAGACATTTTCAAGCACTTGAAAAGCTAAGGATGTGTAATCAGAAATGCAGGTTTAAATGGCTTTTGAATAGGTTGCAAATAAGGCCCAACTCCATCTCAAGTTTCGCTTTGTATTTTTCTGTTGATGGTACTTGTATGATATACCCCCTGCAGCTCAAGAAGTGAAGTTAGGTTAATCCTAATAAAATATACCCAGGTATGACAAAAATATAATACTATAAGTATTATATAAAAATATAATACTTAGGGGGGGGGTGCAGCATAGCGGGTCTGTAGTCAAAATGTGTTAGCTACAATTATTCTGATATTATGAAATAGGAATTGTTTTCTTACTTCCCACTGTCCAAATACTTTACCCCCTCCCCCTAAGGTGCAAATATATAACCCAAACTATATATTTCCCACCTATTCCGTCACTTCTTTTTATCTTTTTTCATGTTAAGTTGAAAGAAACTAGCGAAAGAAACCGGTTCTTAGTGTGTCAATGCATGAACAACTTGAGCTGCAGTGGATATATCATACAAGTACCCTCTGGATTATAGGTAACGTCCCAAAAGTCATTCCCAGATATTATATATATATATAAAAAAAAAAAAAAAAATCAAGCACACTGAAATATGCACAAATCTTAGCATCAAAATGCATCAATCCAGATCTAAATGGGTACCTGAAGAAATCTGGGGAAGGTAAACAGGAAGGGTGTGCGAAAGCAGAGGATGGATGGTCCCCACCCATTGCACTCCTAGCTGAGGGGCCATTAAACAGAGACAAGCGTAAAGTCCCATGACGTATTCTTTACCTTTTTTCACATCAAAATATACAAGCATAAACAAAATATAAAATCAGGCATTTGGTTTCGATCAATCTACGCCAGATAAAAAAAATGTTGCTAAAGCTAGGTATACTATTTGAGGGAATAATTGATTATGAAAAAAAAAGGCCTTATCTTTTATTAAAAGATGGAAATTTTCTTTTCCTTGCAACCAGAAAAATTCAAATTTGTTTTTTGAAATTTAAATTGAAAATTTAACTAGAAATGAAACCATCGAGCAGTCATTACAGTCGATTAATAATGAAATGTCTTGATCACCAAAAGTCTTCATTACTAGTCTTAATAAATCTATATTTTTCCTGATAGAAAGAACACAAATTATTTTCTGATTTCTATTATATTTGATAAATTCTTTAAATATTTAATTTTACTCTTTTTAGCCATTGGGAGTAATTGCAATTAGTTCTCCCCTGTGATCGTTCTAATTGCTTGTTTAAGTTTCTTGTTATTTTTGTCATTCACACATCTACCAGGGAGGGTTAACATATCTCAACAGAAATTGATAGGAAGTACAAGCTAGTTGAATTAAAATCAAGTAGTTGGGGGTATGAAGCCATGGCTAATTGTGGAAAAAGCCAAGACAGATAGACCGATTGAGTGAGAGGCAAATCTGGCCTAAGCCCTTATTAGGATTGTATAAAAAATTCAGTTAATTTGTTAAAAGTTAAGTCTATCTATCATCCGTCCATGCCCACAACTACTTGATTTTAATTTAAGTGATTTGAATTGAATTCACTTTAATAACAAATGAACCGAATTTTTTTTGTACAATCCTAATAAGGGCTTAGGCCAGATTTGTCTCTGATCCAATCGGACTATCTGTCATGGATTTTTCTACAATTAGCCATGGCTAGTTTCACTTCTTGGCTGTCTGGACACTACCAAGTCCCTGCTGGGGACGTCGAAAGGAGGGAAGGAGAGCGATGGGAAAAGATCTCTACATTTTTATCATTGAGACATCTACCAAAAAGGATAGTCGGATCTTCAACAATTTGTTGAAAAGTAAGAGCAAGGCTTGTTACACCTTGCAGGAATCACAAACTACCTCTTTGGAGGATAGTTCCTAAATTCCTCTCATCATGACATGTAACAAAAATGTAGAGAACTTATCGTCACTTAACGCCAGATCAGTACTAATATGGGTGACCGCCTGGGAAGACCGAGTACTGTTCCTATCAATGTTGCCAACACGGTAAACACTGCTATATTCACAAAAAAATTTTGTACAAAAAACTTGGATAACTAAAAAGGACAAACATGAAAAAATAACTTTTTGCTCGGGAGACCTAGTCGTAAATAGTCGTAAATAATAGTCCAGCAACTTTGAACAATTTAACAAAGTCGCAGCAACATCTCAGGGGATTTGGAGCTGAAGATCTGGTTACGATGTCACTTGCAACCAAGGCTGTATCCAGAGGGGGGGGGGGAACTCCTCCGCCCCCGAAACGTTAGTCCGGTCCATAAAAATGCAACAAAAATGAATATAAACAAATTTTTGATGCCTTTTTGATTTTTTTTTGTAAAGCCCCCCGGGAAGAACCCCAACCCCCTCAAGAAGAAATATCCTGGGTACAGCCTTGCTTGAAAGACATTGAGAATCAACCTTCATACTTTATCTTAATACATACCTGGCAGCTAAGAATGTACTACCAACAAGTAATTCAATTATCTTACTAACTTAAATCAAATTTTTGAAGTCCAAATAAAAAAAATAAAAAAATGAAGGTGATTGATTCCTTTGTTTAAAGCAAAATTAAACCGGAGTGTGGGAGGACAAATAGAAAAATAAACCATGAGGCAAATACTAATAACTAGCAAATTATAGCTTCATCTGTTCCAAGATTTTGGGTTTCTTTATCGCCTAGAATATCAGTTGCACTTTTCCAATTTGATATACAAGCGATCACAAGCGAATACAAGCGATATACAAGCGAACAACTTTAAAATTGAGCTTAAAAAAAGGAAAAGATTTACAAAACAATCAACAAATTTAAATACGGCATTATACTTAGTTCAGCATTAAAACGACCCCCAAGTCTTTTAGAAACAGTTCCTGGACAGTTTAAGCTATGGCAACATTATCTTTACCATACAAAAAAATTTATAATCGCCAAAGTTTAACCTGCAGTTCAATAATTTTCAACATTAAAGATTGGTATAATACATGGCGGTCATTTTCCAGTTAACTTACTTGCCTATCCTTGAAGAATATTGGAGGGGTTTCCAAAATTGCTAACCATTATTAAGACGAAAAAGTTAAAAAGGGTCATCAACGTTGTAAAAAGAAAACTTAGGAAACCTGACATTATTTAAACTTGAGTGAGTGGCGTATAATACACAAGTACTAAAATTCCTTCCCCCTACAGAAAATAAAAGAACAAAATTCAAATAAAATTTACAAATTTGGAAAGCCTTATTTTCCACGGGGGGTATTTTACCCGGGGGTGAGGGGGTATTTTCCTGAAGCTATTTTCAGCGGAGGTATTTTCCACAGGGGGGGGGGGTTGTTTTCCAGGTGGTAAACACCAGCCACCCTATACAAGATCCAGAGAACCGATGGAGTATAAAAAAATATATTAAAATTTAGTACACTATTGCTCTGTAAACTACGATAATCGAAACGTTTTGATGAGGTAACTATAATCAGGCACCCACAATCCGTTTCTTTTTCCTTTCTTTTTTTACTCTTCTTAAATAAACTTCTCAATTCGATCAATTATTATCGCCCTTGTTAAATTGCCCCCCCCCCCCTCCCACAAGTCTTTGCTCTAGATCCGCCTTTGACTATAACATTATGCTAAACATAAACGCCACCTAGAGATCATGTTCAACAAAAGAGGACCAATAGGATAATGGGGACAGGGAGGGTCAAAGTGTGACTGAATACAGATTTCCCTTCTAGTCCTCCCCCTGAAGACGGTTTAGCAAATGATTTTTGGTAACTCTCTCACAAGCTGCAAATGTCAGATAAGACCCTTAAGAATGATGGCAACGATAAGCTTCATCTCCCCTCTCAAAAAATTTTCAGCGTGATTCCTACCAGAACTAGGCGGCAAAGTTTCCCCTATAGGCTCCTTTCAAAAAGTGGTGCAACCTCACGCCTTTCTTAGAAGCAAGCTTATCTATAAAAAAAAAAGAAAAAGAAAAAAAAAAGCGCCATCTAGCACTGGAAAAGAAAACCAAAAAATTAATCACAAAAACCTATTCTTTTCTTTTTCTACTTTGGATCGAACATAATGAACCTTTTTGCCAAAAGGACAGAATATACATATTACCACCACCCCAACTTTTTCATAATCAATTAGTTTAAAAGGAAAAGAATCCGAAGTTCAAATGGAAAAGAACTTCAACTGTAAACAAAATTTAGATCTTCTTCTTCGGCAAGAATTCGAAAGAACTAAAACTGAAGCCAAAATTTAGATCTTCTTCTTCTTAGATAAATTCAAATTAGTATTTTTTTTTAATTTTTCTAGTTGTACTGTTAACACTGCATTGCCAGGTGAACTGGTAATTATCAGTGCCCACTTAAACCATATGAAAGCGCTAGAGTTTTATTTATTTTCGCTTTCGTAATGTTTAGGCAGGAGTAAATAACACACAGCATCATCCAATAGTCAGTTTTCACATAGTAGCGCCAATTCACTAAAATTTCAGAGATTGGGGGAGAGCAAAATATATTTCATAAAATCTAGGGGGTTCGCTTTAGCCAATAAAAACGCAAAAAAAAAGCGTTTTCAATAGAGATACCCCTAGATATTTTCAAAATCTATGGGTAGGGTAAAAAATTCTGGGAAGAAGGGGGCGAAGTCCCTCCCTGTCCCACAACTAATGTACCTGTTTTCATACAGAAGATTTCACAAGAAAATATATTTTTCGTTAAGTAACCTTTAAACTCTTTTAAAGGAGTCTGTAAGGGAAAAAATTTCTTTAAAAGAAAAAACATAGATGTTTCGTTGACTCGTTTTTGAAGTTGAGAGAAGTTTTGTCCTCTTAGATTTCAATAAAAAATTGTCAAATGTTTTTTTATTCAAAATAATTTTTAAGTTGTCTAACTCCACGTTTGATTTTGATGCTGCGTTGGTTGAATCTTGCAAATTCTATAGTTTTGCACAGACTGCGTTAAGTTTTACTTAAAGTTTTAAGTTTTACTTTTTTTAAGTTTTACTTAAAAAGAAAAATTATAGCCTCGAAAATATTGTTTTCTAGAGAAAATTTTGTATGCTCAGCTTTATATTGAAAACTTATAAATATTCTTTGAAATTATTAAAGATCTTTCAAATATTAACTGTTCAACCCTGATATTCAACCAATTGTACCCGTATATATTAAAAAGACTTACCAGAAGTTCAGTTGAAACGAGAGCTGAATGCAAGTCTTCAGATCTGAAATTATCAATGTCGATTTCGGCAAGATTGACATCTAGCGTTCTGGATAAAGCTTCGTACTGAGCCAACTGTCCATCAATAACAGACAGCCTTGAACGGCTTGAAGCAACTTCAGGGTTGTCTTGCTGTTGTCTCTGATAACTACTGAAATAAAAGCTTCAATTGTATTAAATATACAGAGGGTACATAAACTACTTATTTTATCTAGGTTTAGTATTCTTTAGATGTTCGCCATGCCTGTTTTTTTTTTTTTTTTTATTTACAGCTAGCCATAATAATATAAGCCATTTCACCGCCATCTACGAAAAAGTAGTAGAGCAACAGTTGAGAAAAAGAACACAAAATTGAATTAAAATAGAACAGAAACTGGAATAAGAAAAAAATAAAATAAACACCCAGGTTATGGCTGAGGACGAATATTTTCTAGAAAGAGTAACTTTTTAGCAATGACTTTTCGCAAATATTTGACTACATCTTAACTAAATACCCATATGCAATTTATAAGGGACCCACAAGAAAACTGAGCAGTTGATGGCTATGTAAGCTAATGAATCAGTTCATCATTGGTAAATCTATGAATGATTCAGTCGTGATTAATTTTACAGATTTAATTAAGTTCAGAAAGAACCAATACATGATACTACTTGATATCCTACTATGGTTGGCTAGTGAGACTTTGTGTGTGTTCATTTTTGGATTGGACATGCATTTCTTATGTAAGTGAATATATTCTACTGAGCAAAAAAAAGCGAAAAAAAAACGGGATCAAAAGTTAGCCTTTATAATAGTATTGTCTGCTGCAAGAAACTGGTTATTTTTGTCTTCATAACACTTAAGTGGGTAAACGTTTATTTTTGTTCCAAGTGCTCTAAACTAGAAACTATACAGCGAAGGAGCATAGTTTCCAGTTTAGAGCACTTATAAATGCTAATTCTAGAAGCGCATCCATTTCTGGTTGACCCTCCTCCTCCATGGGGCAAACTAAAATGCGTTAAGTGGGCTTGCTTACAGGTAACACTACCTATAAAGAGAAACGTATTAGTCCATGAGTCTATTTTTTTTAGTTTTATCACTCTTTGTTGAATAAATATAGAATATAGACCTCGTCCCGCTACCCGTGGGGCTCATGGACTAATACACTTCGCTCTATGGGTAATGTTACCTGTAAGCAAGCCCGCTTTATGCATTTTTAATCTCAATAGAGGGGGATTTTAGAAAACAAAAAAATGGATGCGCTTCTCTAATAATGACAAAGAAGCAATATGCGATCATCAGAATCTTGCTATATGGCACAAAACTAGACATTTTCCCTTAAGTGGGCTGGGTTTTCACAGCGAGCCGTAATAGCAAAAACTGTCAGTCGCGAATATCTAATGGAAAACGAAACTGGTTTTTAAGATCTGTTAGAGAAAAGAATTATAGGCTAGAGAAAATTATGGTGAATATCAATCGAAAAAGAATCGAACGCTTCCAATTGACCACGCTTCCATTGCTCGAATCAACTTATCTCATAAGCTGGCACTGGGTCTTGTTCTCAGTAATAATTTTTCAAGGTTTTCAAAAATGTCATTGATTTTCTAAACTTATTGGTTTAAAAAAAAAAAGAGAATAGTGGAATTCGCCCTTTAATTAAGAGCCATGCACGGGAAAAACCACTATCAAAGAACGCTTTCCTCGAGTAGCCTGGACTCGCTTTCAAAGTCTAGCCAATTTTCGTCTTCTCATGCATATCGGTCTAGCACCGTCCCGATAATCACATGAATCACGATATCAGTTCACCAGTGAACTCAGAAATGACTACTTTAAGTAGACACGGAGTAAAAACTTCAAATTGTCTTCAATCATTATTACACCGTTGGTCACTTTAGATACAACGATATTTCTATTATCATAATTAACACGAGCTTTTAGTTTCCATCAACACGACAAAAATACTGAACATTTTTACTTTAGTCCTTATGGTCATCTATACATATTACTCCCCTTTTAAACTATTGACATGTAATAAATACTTTTGTTAATCTTTTAATAATGAGCCAAATTGTAAATTTAAATAATCACCATGTGTAATTTTTTTTCTACGTCATACGAATCAAAAACTTCATTTTCTTAAGTTTTTGATGAATTTTGTCATAGAACAGTGATTTTGGATAATTAGTTGTACTTTTAAACTCTAGCCAAACTGAGGAAACCAGAGACATCTATTTTATTTAATTTATGTGTACTTAAGAAGGATCAATTTCTCTGCAAATGGAGAATCGATTTCTCTGCAAATGGTTGTTTTGTCGATTGATATTTTATGATATTTTTATTGATATTTTAATGGTTGATATTGTATGTTTAAAACTTTTTTAATGTCCTCCCGACTGATCACTTCCAATACCCAAAATGCAGGTACCTCTTCCCTTCTCTCTCTTTTTTCAATTTATATATTCCACTTGCTTTGATTGGTTTGGTATGTTTTTCTCTTTTTTTCTTTTCTTTTTTCACTTTTTTTTTACTATATTCATTTATTAATTGATTTTAGTACATAAGCAGATATATCATTATTTTGCTTTTGTTGTTTTTCGTTTCTTTTCTTTTTTCTATATTCATTTTTTTTCACTTCCTTTATTAATTGATTTTGCTACGTAAGCATATATGTCATTGTTTTGTTTTTGTTGGTTTTCTTCTATATTAATTGATGTAATGTTTAGTCTCCCACCATCACAGGCCAAAGAGCCTTTGTGGGGTCTAATGCTTGTAATTTTTCTTTATTTTCTCTTAATAAATAGATTGATTAATTGATTGATTGATAGATAGAATGTCTATTCAGTAGAAACTACAGTAAAGCTATTTAGAGTGCTCTTACAAAATCAACATTAATCACACCTGTCATACGTCAACAAAAAAACAACAAAACAGCAACTATTACAAACTATTCTTTTTTATTTTTCTTAGTACTAGTGCCAGTTGATAGTGAAAAGGCTCTAGGGGTTCTGGTTGCAAAACAAAGCGGGGGTTTTCATTCTTCGAATAAATTTGCCGAACATTAGAATTAGCTTTCTCCTCCTCTCAGACAAGGTCTTCAGTTCGAAGAGACGCGTTTTTTTATTTTTTAATCGAGGCTTATAATGAGGGGCATATGTCCCCATGGCTGATATTTTGTTCTTCTTGGTCATAAAGTCGCCAACTAGAATATTTTTATTAGTACCTTCCCAACCTAACCAAAACTTGGGGGCTTCCTTATTCATAAAGAGCCCTACTCACTATATATGTACCCCATCCTTCTAACCTGAAAAAGCAAATTCTGTTATTTTTTAGCTTCATAGCCCTGGGATATGCCTCTCTGAAACTCCTAAAAACTACAGTTCAAAGCGTTTGAATTCGTCAGCGTCAATATTACAGTTTTCTTTCAATTTTGTAATGTTCTTTCAATGGCAAAATGTTCCACGTCGCAAATTTTTATATTATTTAAAGCTCTGGAATTATTATGTCCTCAGTGGCATCCATTCACAAAAATTTCGTGGGGAAAGGGAGGGAGTAAATCTATTTTCAAAATTTATGGAAGGGTGTCAAATCCGTCATTTTTTAGATTTCTCACTGGAAATATCTACAAAAGGCATTTTTCAACGAAAGTACCCCTTAAAAAATATATTTTTCAAATTCTAGGGGAGGAGAGGGCAAAATTCAGGGGGAAGGCATATAACCCCTAGAGGTTGCAAATGTACCCAATGGGTTCTACAACTTGTCTTTCAGGTTTGATTTTCGGTTCTCTGGGATGATACCGGTAGTGTTTCTGGAGTCCTTCCAAAAAGAATGCATCCATTTTTAGCAATATGCCTCATAGAAATATGACTTCATGAGGATGACAATCCTTTTAGGATCTTTTTATATTCCGTTCCAACCTTTTAAATTCCATGCTAGCAAATCTCGAATTTTTCAACTTTACACCAAGACCAAGCCTACCTCCATTTCATATACACAGTAGCTACAGCGTTGCTCATATATTATAACGCCATACCTACAAATGGAGGGGGGGTGATTTTATTAAGACTTGATCTTTGCCTCTTTAAAGCACACCATTAAATGAGTTTTTTTTAAAGATATAAAACATTTTGGCATAATGGTAATCTTTTTACATCTTGGGAACCAGATTTGACCCAAAAAAATGGGTTAAACCAAATGACAGGATGGGTTGAGTTGAGGAACATACGCTAAATATATAATTTTTTACAAAGGTATTATATAAAATCTTTTGAAGTAATCGCAGCGATAGGTTTCCAAAACAGTATATGCAGTAAGTAGATAAACATAGTGCGGACCCTTAACAATGTGTTAAAAAAATGAAGTTTCCAAAACTGTCTAGTAATTATCGTACTTAGAAACTCCTGTTGCTCTCACTAGAAGACAAGCCCCTTGAGGCAAACAGCTACGCACTCTCCTCTTCCATCACACCAGCTCATAAATTCCCTCCTTACTTCCTTTCATACATTTTCCTTTTTTCCTTTGAATGAATTCTTACGACCTCTTCTCACCTCACTCAAAGATGGAAAGTTTTTTTAATCCCAGCTGGATCACCAAATGCCACAATTTTGGGCAACTTATCATCCTTCATCCGTACAAGATAACCAGCTTAGCCCTTTTATTATTATAGCCCTAGACAGCAGGCACGAATCCCATTTTTCGTAAAGCTTATTGTTTGAGATAGATTCGTTTAAGTAAGAACCTATAACTATTCTTAGACGATTCACCTAGAAAACATATAGAATGTCTTCCTCAAACATCTAAGAGCCATGCCTAATAGTTCTGATTACCAAGGCTTCTAGTACTCTAATCTAAGTCCTAGGACCGATCTTTCTATTCCTCCAAACTTTTTTCACCAAGGGAAAACTAGTTGCCCCTTGGTTATTTTACTTTTCAGACCCTTCACCTTGCTAATAATGCTACCTAGTAGGGGGAGTTAAGAACTTATTTTACTCTTCATCCCCAGAAGCGTATTTATCAGATCTTACCTTTTAATTATGCAGAAACAAATGGCTAGTTGCCCTCCAATCTGTTTGGTCACTTAAAAGGACACTAGAACTTTTTATTTTATTCCAACAAATTCTCTCTCGATCTTCTAGGATTCCTCGTTCGATACGATTATCCATGGGAAAAAAACAAGCAACAAACATCTGTGATTTTTTTTTTTTTGGCAAAAAGCACAAAATTTTAAATTTGTGTGAACGAGAGCTTGAAATTCATACAGTCGGGTTTTCTAGTTGGTTTTTAGTTAGGGAGGGGGGAGGCGATGCCTCAAATGGTCATTTTCTCGATACCTAGCATCACTTCATTCTTAATTCTTCCATAAACATTAATTCTCAAACTTACTCTTGCACTGACTTCACGAAACGCAACAAAATTCATTCCTTAACGTAACAACCTATTTTGCAAACATTAAAAAAAGTAACTCACACTTTCTTTCTGAAAAAAATAATGTTTTTTTTATAAATTATAACCCAGCTAATTTCTAATTAATTTTAATTTAATTTAATCTATTTTTAATTAATTAAGGCTTATTTCAAATGCAAGTCAAACTTCAGACTCCTGCAATGTAAAAGCCAAATTCAAAATTGTTTATTGTTTTTTTTTTTTTAATTAAGTTAATTTTGTGTTTATTACTATTATTATGACGAGATGCTTCGTTTATTGTGTGTCCTATTATTTACGCATTCAACCTTACGAGCTCTACTCTCTGTTGGGGGTTAATGTTTTTTGTATTTTTAAGTATAGAAAATAAAGTATTTACCTATCTATCTACATCATTTTTTATTAGCGTCATCGATATACGGCTACTTATAAGGTGACGTCTATCCAGGACAGTCTACTCAGCACCCCCTTTTGCACTCTGAACTAACAAATCCAAGAAAAATTATTTCCTTTTCCTAACATTTTATTTTGAAAGAACCCAAAAAAAGTAACTCATACTTTCTTTTTTAAAAAATAACCAATTTTTTTCTGATTTATCCTAGTAAGATTAAGGTTCGTTTCAAATGTAAAAGTTGAACTTCAGATTTAAAAAATTCAAAAGCCCAATTTTACATCAGCATTGTGAATTAAGCCTACTTAAAAAATAAAACACTATTCAGAAAAGCTCTTAATTTTTGTAACCCGGAAACTAGTAGTTCACTAGAAATGATTTGTAATCGTTAAAGATTTTTGTTAGCCAATCAGAAATTTTTCCACAATTTTTCATGCAATCAGGAAATTCTGTGAAAAAATCTGATTGATTAAAATTAGCGAGGGATAATTTTCAGCATTAGCAGAATCTCATTATGAATATGCCTGAGTATACAAAATGAAAATTGAAGTAAGTAATGTGGTAAATGGGATCCCCCACACGGGTGAATAAATAGATCAAGTAACATTATTTCGCCTTTCTTCATACAATTAGACAAAGGATACGGTTTTTTCAAGCAAAAAAATAACTACATATAAACTGAACACTAGCATCGCACATTCAAGAAATATAACTGTGAACAGGCTATAACAAAAAAACAACAAAAAAAATGGTACTTGTATGGAGATAATAAGCATAACCTGAGTGAAATATACTACTAAGCAGATATTTATTAAATTAAACATTTAATATATAGAGTTGGTTAGGTTAGGTATTTAATATAATGCGTTCTGAGCTGCCTGCTTTCCATAATTCTCTGTTGTAAGTTCCATGATTTTGTTACTAAAGTATTATATTCTTGGGATTTTTCATTAG
The DNA here is from genome assembly GCF_032884065.1 of Artemia franciscana. NCBI lineage: Eukaryota > Metazoa > Arthropoda > Branchiopoda > Anostraca > Artemiidae > Artemia > Artemia franciscana. The sequence continues at coordinate 20,218,383 of NC_088883.1, read as the reverse complement.
AATTAACCTAACTTCACTTCTTGAGTTTCGTCACTCATGTTGCAAAGTTTGGTCGCTATACCATACACGTGCCGAATAAACATTGCCTTTGACCTTTAATCAAACAGTTCGGCTCAATAGTAAACGAAACTCTAAAAAACGGAATTTTGATGCTAAAATATACATCAAAAGAATCAGATTTTCATGCTGATTTTAAATATATAAGTTTCATCAAATTTAATCTTTGTCATCAAAAGTTACGAGCCTGAAAAAATTTGCCTTATTTTAGAAAATAGAGGAAAACACACCCTAAAAGACACAGAATCTTAACGAAAATCACACCATCGCATTCGGCGTATCAGAGAACCCTATAGCAATATTTTCAAGCTCCTATCTACAAAAAAATGTAATTTCGTATTTTTTGTCAGAAGACAAATCACGGGTGCGTGTTTATTTGTTTGTTTTTTTGTTTTTTTCCCCAGGGGTCATCGTATCTACCAAGTGGTCCTAGAATGTAGCAAGAGGGCTCATTCTAACGGAAATGAAAAGTTCTAGTATCCTTTTTAAGTGACCAAAAAATTGGAGGGCACCTAGGCCCCCTCGCACGCTAATTTTTTCTCCAAAGTCAACAGATCAAAATTTTGAGATAGCCATTTTGTTCCGCATAGTCAAAAACCATACTAACTATGTCTTTGGGAATGACTTACTCCCCCACAGTCCCTGGGGGAGGGGCTGCAAGTTAAAAACTTCGACCAGTGTTTACATATAATAATGGTTATTGGGAAGTGTACAGTCGTTTTCACGGGATTTTTTGTTTTGGGGGTGGGGTTGAGGGGAGGGGGCTATCTGGGAGGATCTTTCCTTGGAGAAATATGTTATGAGGGAACAGAAATTCAATGAAAAGGGCACAGGATTTTCCAAAATTACTATAAAAAAAAAATGAAAAAAATAAACATGGAAAAGTTTTTTCAATTGAAAGTAAAGAGTAGCATTGAAACTTAAAACGAACAGAGATTATTACGCATATGAGGGGTTATAAAAATGCTTTAGCATAAAGAGCGAGGTATTTAGGAGGAGATAAATACCTCGCTCTTTATGCTATAGTATTCTTAGTAATATCAACTATTTATTCTACGGCCTTTCTGATTCAGGGGTCATTCTTAAAGATTTGGGACAAAACTTACGATTTAGTGTAAAGAACGAGGTATTAACGAGGGTACAAAACCCCCTCTCATATACATAATAAAAATTAAAGAATATAAAAGTTTGTTACGTAAGTTAATTCTTAAGTTATGTATATTTTTTACTAATAAAAAAAATCGTTAAAAATTAAAATTCATAGTTGCCTTTTTATGTAACCGAAAAATTCCATGGCAACTAGGCCTCCTTCCCCATCCCTTATCTCTCAAAATCACCTGATCAAAACTAAGAGAAAGCCATTTAGCCAAAAAAGGAATTAATATGCAAATTTCATTTTAACAATTTATGTGTGGAGAGCCAAAATCAAACATGCATTAATTCAAAAACGTTCAGAAATTGCATAAAAAAACAAGTTTTTTAACTGAAAGTAAGGAGCGACATTAAAACTTAAAACGAACAGAAATTACTCCGTATATGAAATGGGTTGTCCCCTCCGCAATCCCTCACTCTTTACGCTTAAGTTTGACTCTTTGCCACAATTCTGCTTTTTAAAACAGTTAGAAGCTTTAGCGTAAAGAGCGAGGGATTGCGGAGGGGACAACCCATTTCATATACGGAGTAATTTCTGTTCGTTTTAAGTTTTAATGTCGCTCCTTACTTTCAGTTAAAAAACTTGTTTTTTATGTAATTCCCTAAATAAAGGGAATTACTTCACAACCCAAGATTCTCCAGTGACTGCACAGAACCTCCAACCGGCTTATGCTTCTCAAATGTACAGTTGTACAGCCATGGTGGTCATGGCTGTACATGCATAGTTACATCCTTGCCGTATAAAAATTTCATGTGTCTCATTACGCAAAGAGAGACAAACAAATCTAATTATTTTTATGGAACTGTGAAGTTTACTATAAAATGCTGCCCAGTATATATAATAAAATACTATTGGTCCAGAGTTGGAAGATCCTCCCTCACTCCCCAAAACTTTTCTGGCACCCACAATCCGTGTTTTTTTTTCTGTTTTTCCAATATTTTTTCGATAGACTTGTCAATTTGGTCAAATATTGGCGCCGATATTACATTGGGCCTACCCCCCCTCCTCCCAAGATTTCGAGCTCGATCCGCCTTTGGGAAACTCAGGGTAGTCACAAGGAAATTCGGGTTACTAAAAGTGGTTTTTCCACGCAATCTTCTTTATTGGGTGTATACACAGAGGGGGGCTACCCCTCCCCACTCTAACAACTGATAATTTTTTATAATTTTCTTAATGAAATTTACATATTTTTTCCTGTTCCAAAAAATCACCCTCCCTCAATTCCTACATGAGCGCCTGGTACATTTTTATTAGTGTTTCAAAATTCTTGCCGAATATTTAGTATTGTTGAAGAGAAAACACAATTTTACAACAATTTCAAAGAAAAAATCAGAACAAGAGCAACCTACTAACCCTGATTCAGAGAACCACTGATAATCCGTAGTTCCATCATTCGATGTAAATGAAGACTCTTGTGCTGTCGGCTGCGACGAAGGACTGAACAACTTAGAACGTAGAACACGCTCACCGCTCATTCTCGAGGAGCAAACTGCAATATATATAATATATAATGACTAAACGTACTTGTGGGGTAACTTGCCACGTCATGACACCATTTTTTACTGATCTTGCTTGGACTAAATTATGGTAAGATGACATTTTCCACATTTTGTCATAGTTTTTTTCTTCTAATTAATTCATCATTAAAAGTGACAAACATTTTGAAACTTTTGACAGATTATTGACACACGATACATTTCTAAAATAGTTCTAGAGAAAAATACCCACCTAGCAGAACAAGGATCTGAAACTTGATCTTTTCAAATTACTTTTTGAGTTGGTTATTACATTTGTTTAGACAAGTATGAAAAATAGTACCCAAACAATGTTCACTGACATAACTTGAAGAGAATATAAGGCACTGCCAGGATCCAAGGAGGGCGGCAATGTTCCCTAGAAAAGTAACAGCCGTGCTCTAAACATCCTCAAAAGCGAGCGTAAAGATTAGTTAACACAGACGAAGGTAAATTCCTCCTTCCTCAGAAAAACTCACTAGTTATACTTCATGATCAGTCTTCATGAATCAGTCATGATTCAGTCTTTGACCCATCTAGATCAAAACTAGTTTATATTTTTTGGCCAGTTTTCACAGAGGATTGTTGTTTGGATATTTATTTCATTGTGCAAGTATTGAAATTGCGTATAATGTTGTATAGCGCTGTAAACAATTTGCTTTGGATATTTGAATACTGTGGATAATTGAAATTGTGTGCAATATTGTATAGCGCTGAACAATTGGCTTTGGATATTTGCTTTGGATAGTTGGATATTATTATCCAAAATTGGCGTGTTTTAATCCACTCGGATATTCTCGTGAGGCTCGGCCCTCACTTAGAGATAACTCTTTTGCTGTTTATTTTATTTCTGGTTTTAATCATGTCATTCAACCAGTGTGAAGTCGCTTTTACGAAATTCAAGGGTTATCCTCTCTGGCAAGAAAGAATCGTCAAAGCTAGTAAAGATACACGTGGCAAGCCAGTCTATATGTAGATGATCGGAGTGATGAGGCTTTTGACCTATTTATAACACATGGGAATCTAGTGAATAAACTTCAAAGAACAGCAATTCTAATTTTTATAACCATAAATTTGAGGATAGCAAAGGGAACATAAAAGAAACGTGGAGGACAACAAATACCTTATAAGTGACAAAAGAGATAAGAAGAATGAAGAAATGTGTTAAGCGGTTCCAACGTGATGATAAAAGTGCAAATGTTTCTCGAATATTCGTCCTGAAGTACAAGTTAGTGTTTATGACAAATATCAAGAAATGCACGGTAGTAATTACAGTGATATAAGAGGTGAATCTCTGAAAATGAATTTTAATTTGTTTACTAGTGAGGAAGTGAGTAAAATTGTCAAGTCACTGAAATCTGATTCAGCTGGAGTGGATCGCTTAACTCTTCGAGGGCTTAAAGCAATTTTAGGGTACATACTACCCTGTCTGGTATTTTTTATTAATCTTTCTCAAGAAAGGGGTAAGTTCCCTGAACAGCTTAAAGTCGCGAAGGTCATACCCTTTAAAGTCGCGAAGGTCATACGTTTTAATCTTCAAGATATCGGTGTAACAACTTTTGCTGATGACACAGCTTTCACAGTGTGTGCTAAATCAATCGAAGAGGTTGTGCTGAAAGCAAATGATGTGTTGAGAAGGTTGGAGGTTCTTATGAACCTTAGCTTGCTGAGTGTCAACGTGAAAAAGTCATTCCTAATGACTTTCTGAAGAGTTGGCATGCCAGTTGATGCTAGAGATCTAGTTATTTTATCCGAAAAGCCTATTCAACAAGTTCATATAGTGCGATACTTAGGATCTTTCATTGATTTAAACCTTAGTGGACACATCAAAGTGATGTTATTTCTTCAAAAATTGCCCAAGGAGTTGGAATGATTCGTACATTGAAGCAGTTCTTGCCAAAGCAGATTCAACTATGATTTATCACTCAACTGTTTACCCATATATGTCATATGGCTGTCTGATTTGGACCAGCAATTTTTACAGTAACTTCAAAAGAGTACAGATTCTTCAGAACAATGGCTTGAGATCATAGGCAAATATGTCAAGGATGTGAATGACACAAGTACTTTTTTCAGTCTTTAAATTTGTTTAAATATAGGATTATCAAGCAGCAGTTTTCGTTTTCCAGTGCGTGCATAATTTAGTCCCAGGTGTTTTTCGAGACAATTACCGTGCTAACAGTGATATTCATGAATATGATACGAGGGATAGTGATAAATTGGTGATTGAGCTTAAGAGTAGCACAAGATCAGGATTTCGATTAAAGTTTCTTGGAACTGCAGTCTGGAATTCTCTACCAGTGAGCATCTGGGCGGCTGAGCATCTTCTAGAGTTTAAGAGAAAGTTAAAAGATTATTTAATAAAGAATGGTTGAATTTGTACTCATCTTTGAGGAAATAGGAGGTGGTAGGGAGGTCTGATTGATTGGGGATGGTAAGGAGGAGTGGGTGGATGGATGGTCGGGAGGAGTGTATGGATGGGTGTTAGTAAAGGAGTAGTGTTGTTGAGTTTTTTTTTGGGGGGGGGGATATTGTGAAGGAGATTGATCTTCTTTTTTTTCTTTTTTTAACTTTTTTTGTATGTTTTTTCGTTTTCTGTTAGTTATTTATTACGTGATTTTTGGTGTCTTTTGAAAATGGCTAATTTTTCCTACTGCACGCCAACAAAAACGTATGTTTTTCCATCAGTGCAGTATGTGGTTATAATTGTGTTTATTAATAAAGTATCGTATCGTATACTCATTATTCTATATACAATTCTGAGGAAGAAAAACCGGCTCATTAAACTTCCGAGTTTTCGTCACTCAAAGGGTCTCAGGCTAAGTGTAGCTCTCGAGGTAATTCATAGCCACTTGAAACCTTAAGAGTTCGTACTTGAGAATAGCAGCGACATTAACAATATCTTGGAGGCTGTCCTAAATTCCTCCTGTGGTTTTCCAGCAAAAATACTGAAGACTGCTAATCAAATAAAAAATAAAAACAAGTGTTAAAACTACCTATGTAACTAGGCTTTTTAGCAGCAATCTTCGTTAACTTATTGGAATCTAGGATCAGATGGAATGGTAAATTTCCCTATGATTCTCACTAATGAGATAGCTAAGAAATTGAAAATTCTTGGGATCGTATCATATCATAAATCCAAATATAATATTCATTTGCGTCGGAAATCAGCTTAAAACCCTAACGTGCAATATATACCCAGAGTTGCATATATGCACTGAATTCTCCGTTTAAGTCACCCTTTTCTTCAAATTGATTTAACAGTATTCCAAAATAAAAGAGTATTCATTTCCAGAGTACAATTCAGGGTATATATTTGAGCATTAGGGGTGGGGAAAAAATTAATTTTAAATTCTACATTTGAATTCAGGATGAAATTCTGATTTTAAAGGTACATCTATTTCATAACTAATTCGTTAGTGAATTAATAAGAAAATCTAGCAGAATTGTAAAACCTGACGTTTCTCAATATCTATTTATTTAGCTCAGCATAATTTATTATTTTTTACTTACCTTCATCAAATGGCTCAATTTTTTCTGAATAAAAACTTTAATATCAAGTATTGACTTAACTTGATCTGATGGACGTTATTATAAAACTAAGATCCAAAAACCCTCACTGACGGTCTAGTTCAAGAAAACAATAACAAATAAAGGGGGAATCAAGTTTCACGTGGTTACGACATCCTGGAAACCTTACGCATAAATCGAGCACGTAATGAACTATGGCAAATTTGATTTTAATTGGTATTTCCGTAAGATGTCAAAGACTTTGAAGTGTTCCCCAGTGTTCACAGTTATGTCAATGTTTTAAATAACGAGTATATTAGCCATCTTATGCCCAATAATGCAGCTAATTTACATTGTAGTCGCAAAAATGACTTGTCTGGGTTGAACAATGAGGGGTACTTGTCTATTATTCAGAAGACACTCGATAAGTGAATATTTTTACAATTTACCGAATATTTTTATAAGTGTTATATTTTTCCAGAATATGGGGTTGTTGCCCACAACAAAACAGTGTGTCAATGGACATCATATTTTGTTTTATTTCAGTAGCTTTTATCAAACGTTTGGGCTATATATTTGCATATTAGGGGCTGGGGGTGCATTATATCAAATACCTAACTTAACCTATCCTAGCTACCTCTAAAAATAAAATATTTAATTAAAATGTACATGCATCGTAGTTTGTTTCACGAAAGAACCTAACTTCACTTATTGAGTGTGTTCTGAATAATACACAAGTACCCAATGAGGGGATACAGCAGAGGCGTCGATTCTTATTTGGGGGCATCCCCCTTTCCTAGATTAAATTGAAAAATACGATGCTTTCTTGATAAAAGAAAGTTTTCAAAGATTATTTCTGGGACTAACAAAAACGCTTGAAATTTTCCTATTTTTTCATCCCTCTCTGACAACCAATGAAACAGTTAGTATGATATTAGTTCTGCTTCTTTAGTTTTGCGTAACTTAGGCTTTTTATCTGCTGATTAGCCCATTCTAAGAACAAAACAAAATTATTTTTCTTATAAGTTCCATTTTAAGTGCACAATATAATTAAAATACTTCTAATCTCGGAAAAGGTTGTAGAAACGGCATTTTTAGCAAATCTGGTGGATTTCTAATCTGTCGGTTGCAAATACAAGACTGATATCTAAAAGCAGTAATTTCAAATTTTGAAGACTTTTAAGTGTATCATGAACAATAAGAGCAAGGACATTTTGAAACACAGATGATACGTAGCCAATACAACAATTTCGAAAATTTGGATTTAAAAAGGAAAGGAAGAAAAAAATCATCTTCATTTAAAATAAATGAATGATTCGGGAACCGTTGAAGATAGTTTAGAAAAGTCTCCATACATGGATAATGACAGGCTATCGGTTTGATAACGAACAAAGTAAAAGTTTTATTTTTAAGAATATTATTAAGACTATTATCTAGCATATTCTAAGACTGTGCAAACAACTTTGACCATAAATTGTTCGAGCGTAGCAATGATTTTGCTTGGAATAGAGATATTACTAAAATACTTTAGAGTAAAGAGCGAGGTATTAGGAGGAGGTGAGCCCATCATATGCGTAATAATTTCTGTTCGATTTAAGTTTGAATGCTTCTCTTTACTTTCAGTTGAAAAAACTTTTTCATATTTATTTTTTCATTGTTTTTTTTTAATAATGCTAGAAAATCCTGCGCTCCCTTCATGAAAATTTTCTTCCCCCATGACAAATTCCTCCAAGGAAAGTTCCCCCAAATTTGTCCCTCTTCTCACCCCACCAACCTAAAAATCCCCCTGAAAACGTATGTACACTTCCAAATAACCATTACTATATGTAAGCACTGGTCAAAGTTTGTAACTTGTAGCCCCTCCCACGGGGACTGTGGAGGAGTAAGTCGTCCCCAAAGACATAGTTATGAGTTTTTTTTTACTACGCTGAATAAAATGGCTATCTCAGATCCGGTGACTTTGGGCAGATAATTAGCATGGGAGGGGGCCTAGGTGCCCTCCAATTTTGTGGTCACTTAAAAAGGGCACTGGAACTTTTTATTTCCGTTAGAATGAGCCCTCTCACAAGATTCTAGGACCACTGGGTCGATACGATCACCCCTGGGAAAAAAAACGAACAAAAAACAAACAAATAAACACGCACCCGTGATCTGCCTTCTGGCAAAAGACATAGAACCTAGACATAGGACATAGACATAGATATAGTTGGACATTAAAATGAAATTTGCATATTAATTTTTTGGATAAATGGCTTTCTCATAGTTTTAATCGGAAGATTTTGAGAAAAATGAAGAGAGGGAGGAGGCCTAGTTGCCCTCCAATTTTTCGATTACTTGAAAAGGCAACTAGAACTTTTAATTTTTTACGAACGTTTTCATTAGTAAAAAATATACGTAACTTACGAACTAACTTACGTAACAAACTTCTGTATTCGTATGTTTTTCTTGCATATATGAGGGAGTTCACCCCTCGTCGATACCTCGCTCTTTACACTAAAGCTTAAATTTTGTCCCAATTCCTTAAGAAAGACCTCTGAATCACAAAGGCCGTAGAATAAATAGTTGAAATTACTAAAAAATACTTTAGCATAAAGAGTGAGGTATTACGAGGAGGTAAAACCCTCAAATGCGTAATAATTTCAGTTCGTTTCAAGTTTTGATGCTGCTCCTTACTTTCAGTAGAAAAAACTTTTCACATTTATTTTTTCATTGTTTTTCCAAATAATGCTAGAAAATCCTGCGCCTCCTTCATTGAAATTCTGTTCCCCCATGAGACGTTCCTCCGTGGAAATATCCTACCACATAGCCCCTCAATTCTCTCCCCTAACCCAAAAAATCCCCCTGAAAACGTCTTTATACTTCCCAGGAACCATTACTGTATGTAAACACAGGTCAAAGTTTGTAACTTGCAGCCCCTCCCACGGGGACTGCGAGGGAGTATGTCGTCCCCAAAGACATAGTTATTCGGTTTTTCGACTATGGTGAATAAAATGGCTATCTCAGAATTTTGATCCGGTGACTTTGGGGAAAAATGAGCGTGGGAGGGGGCCTAGGGGCCCTCCAATTTTTTGATCAATCAAGGGCACTAGAACTTTTAATTTCCGTTATAATGAGCCCTCTCGCGACATTCTAGGACTACTGAGTCGATACGATCACCCCTAAAAAAAAAGAACAAAAAAAAAAAAAAACACGCATCCGTGATTTGTCTTCTGGCAAAAAATACAAAATTCCACATTTTTGTAGATAGGAGCTTGAAACTTCTACAATATGGTTCTCTGATACGCTGAATCTGATGGTGCGATTTTCGTTAAGATTGTATGACCTTTAGGGGTGTTTCCCCCTATTTTCGAAAATTAGGCAAATTTTCTCAGGTTCGTTACTTTTGATGGGTAAAACTAATCTTGATGAAACTTATACATTTAAAATCAGCATTAAAATGCGATTCTTTTGATGTAACTATTGGTATCCAAATTCCATCCTTATTTCTTAAAGTCATTCGATCAAAATTTTGAGATAGCCATTTAATTAATCATAGTTGAAAGGCCAAAAAACTATACCTTTGGAGATATCATGACCCCCCCCCCTCCACAGTCCCTGGAGAAAGGTTTTTTAATTATTTTTTTCCATTGTATAGTATATGTCATTTGAAGTATGCATACATCTTTCAGGTGGGGGGGGGAGGGCAAATTGTCTTCTGGTGGGATTTTTCATGATGATAATTTTTCATATATTCTCTGAGGTCAACCTGACTTTTATACATAATAATGATAGATGGTAATAAGCTTACCTAAGCTATGGATGTCAGGTGATTGATTTTTCTAACGATAATTTCGACAGGACCTGTGCCTGTCATCATCAGGTTAAATTCAAATTTCGACTAGAAATTTGAATTTAAGCTTAGATAAGCTTAGGTAAGCCATAGCTTAGGTAAGCTTATTACCATCTATCATTATTATAGATAATTGTTCATGGATAGGGAAGTTTCCATGGAGTGAATTTTTAAGGAAAATATCACACTGCGGGAATTTGCCAGAATTGCTATACAAAATTTGTCTTATGTCTTGCTTTATCTTTGCCGGCTCAATGTTACGCGCGGATATGTTAATTTTAATTGTCTGGGGTAAATTTTCACCAGGATTGAATTGTCTAGAGAATAAATCCGCGGGAAGGAGGGATTTTTCCAAGGAGGTGTAGTCAGACTTCCTTGCATTATTGAAAAAACGGAAATCAAATATTAAAAAAATAAGTTTTTTCAATTAAAAGTAAGGAGCACAATTAAGGCTTAAAACGAACAGAAATTATTACGTATATGAGGGGGATTGCTCTACCTCAACTCCTCGCTCTTTACGCTAAAGTTTGAATTCTGTCCCAATCCTTTACGAACGAGTCCTGAAACAGGTTTAATTAGAACAATAAGAAGATTTTTTAAAGTACTAAAAAGCTTTAGCGTAAAGACAGAGGAGTCGAGGAAGAGCAAACCCCCTCATAAACATAATAATTTTTGTTCGTTTAAGTTTTAATATTGTTCCTTACTTTCTGTTGAAAAAAAACTTGTTTTTTTTTTTTTTATTTAATCTGTTATAGCGCCAACACTCAAGTTCTTCATCCATTGACGCACTGGAGAATCGGTTTCTTTTGCTAGTTGTTTCAGCTTAGCGTGAGACAAGCCAAAGACAAGTGACAGAATAGATAAGAAATATATAATTTGGGCTATATATTTACACATCGGGGGGGGGGGGGGTCGGCACTATAACAGATAACTACAAAAAAAAATTATACACCACCCCAAAGGGATTCTTTCCTTTATACAAATTTTACTAATCTTTCAGCTTTGGGTTCACCTGTGATCCAGTTTCTCTAGTTTTCTACGAGGTTTCTCTAGTTTCCGGTTTTCGAGGTTTCTCAAGTTTTCTAGTTTCCGGAGGTTTCTCAAGTTTGCAGGTTGCCGCACATCAGGTTGTTGCATGAGTTGATTTACATTTTGAGGGAGGAGTTTTCAAAGTACGAACAACAATACGCAAATTTTATTGAAATTATAAGAAACTAAAGAAATTTCAAAAATCTCACGATTCCAAAGCAGCTGTTCCACAGCTTTATATAAATTAAATCCGTTTTGTAGGGGGGAGGGGGAACAAAGTCTTCCCTGTTTACATGCCTGCTCTGTGCATTTTGATCAAGTGGCGGAACGAGGGAGCACCAGTCCCATTACAATGGTTACCAGTTTCTCCTTTATTTAATGATCATCATACGCTTTTTTTCATGGTTGCAGCAGTAGCTGCAAGACTAAAACTCCTCAAAAATGCTGTCGGATTAGAATGAAAAGTGTACCATTGGCGGCAGCAAAGTCAAAAAACTTGTACAGGTAAATTAAACCCCCTCTCCTTGAAAAACAAGGAAAATCACATTTTTTGCACGGGCAGCACTGATCTGTCTCTTTTTTTAATACCTTTTTGGCAGGTTACCAAAACATCACAGAGATGCTAAATAGCTCATTCAAAAGCTTTTTCTCATATCTACACGCGTTTTATAAACTCCACCGTCTGCAGATAATATATATATATATATATATATATATATATATATATATATATATATATATATATATATATATATATATGCATGTACATACCCTTTCAAAACTTGTATATAGAAAAACTTTATTTTTTGGAATGCAAACTCTAATTAGTTAATAATTGAATATTAATGATAAACTTACGAAGTAAAAAACAGTAAATCCTTATTTTTTTTTCACAGTGCTTAAATATACAAAGGTACAAGTCAGGCGTTTACTTCCCATAAAATACTCCTTGTTGTTGACTGGTCCCCAATCACTTTCGACTTAAAAAAAAAAGACTAAAGCTCTCAATTTCTGATGTAATGACCCCCTCCGAAGTTTTTGCGGAAAGGGCAGTCTCCCTCCTGCATGGAATAAATTTTTCTCGTTTTGGGGTTGAATGTTATTCTTTACTCTCGTAATAACAGCGTAGACCAGAAATATTCCAATAAATCGAAAAGGATTAAAGATCAATTAAAAGTTTTGATGCTTGTTTTAAAGTCACTTTTTCCCCCTCCCCCTAAAACAGAAGTGCTATTTACGGCCTTGGGGATTATACATTATCTTTACCCCTGACCTCCTCTTGTCTCTCCCTTAGAACTCATTTTGTATTTATCTGTAATTTTTGTATTTAGCTCGCAATAAGAGCTCGCACCTTACTTCCATTTGAAAAAAACTTATTTTTCTAATTTAATTTATCTGAAGGCTCAATGAGAGCTGGGATGTTTTGGCATTAAATGCAAACTTTGAGGTATTTTCCTCCCTCCGTAACTACAAAACTATCAGAAAACCCCACTGTAAAAGTTCAAGTGCCTTTTTTAATTTTTGTTAATTGTCCATTGTTGATTCTGTTGTTGGGAAACATACGAACACTTTTCACGGGAGATTTTTCTGAGGGGGAGGGATTATCAGGAGGAATTTTCCAAGTGAGAAACCCTGAATTCTTCTAAAAAAAATTATTTACTTGACTTTCTTCCTGTTTGCATGCACATTTTTAGATATGGAGATAATGTTAAGGCGGAATTGTCCAGGGGAAATTCTAAGCGGTGATAAAATTTTCTGGCAAGATTTTTCCTTGGAAAAATGTGGTTAGTGTCCACAAAGATGCTGCAATGAGACAACTCCCTTCATATTGCACGAAATTTTTCTGGCGTTTATTTTAATCCATTACTGCTACTCTCCCCCCCCCCGCCTTAGAATCAATAATAAAGGCGTAGACTGAATGTATACGTGGGAAGAATTAGACAACAAGTCCCGAAAACTCATTTAGTTTTCATCTAAAGGCTCAGTGAGGCTTAGAAAATTAGGCAATTGGAATATCCTCTTTTTTATATCTTACCAAGCCCTACCTTTGGTATCTTACTATATCCCTGCATTATGAAGCAAGATACCTTTGGTATCTTACTATATCCCTACATTATGAAGTAAGATACCTTTGGTATCTTACTATATCCCTACATTATGAAGCAAGATACCTTTGGTATCTTACTATATCCCTGCATTATGAAGCAAGATACCTTTGATATCTTACTATATCCCTACATTATGAAGCAAGATACCTTTGGTATCTTACTATATCCCTGCATTATGAAGCAAGATACCTTTGGTATCTTACTATATCCCTACATTATCAAGCAAGATACCTTTGGTATCTTACTATATCCCTGCATTATGAAGCAAGTCACTTCAGATAAAGGATTAAAATAAACACTAGAAAAATGTTTGTGCAATAAAAAGGGATATGTCACCTTGTAATACCCTTGTGGGCATTACCTACATTTTACCACGGAAAAATCTTGTTAGACAATTTAATCCCCGTCGAAAGAAAATTATTCCCAGAAATTTTCTCCCCATGGGAAATTCCCCCAAGCAATTTTCCCTCCCTCTACAGAAAAAAAACCCTCTGAAAACAACCGTATGTTTTTAATAGCAAATACTATCTCTAAGCAATGGACAACTTAAAAAAAAAGACAATTAAACTTTATAATGGGGTTCTCTGATCGTTTTGTAGTTAGGGAGGAAGGGAAACACCTCAAAGGGTGCATGCCAAAGCAACCCAGCTCCCATTGAAGCTTTAGATAAATACATAGTTAGTTTTAAGGGAGAGATGAGGGGAGAGTGGAGGTTAAAACTGATATATAACTCGCAAGGGCCGTAACCAAGCTTTTTTCCAGGAGGGGGGTATTAATCAGGTGGGAGGGTGGCAAAAAAACCTTTAAAAACGCATACAAACTGTTAAATTGATATTTAATCCTTTATGGGTTCAAGGTTTATGGGTTCCTATTGTATCTATACAAAACCATTCGAAGGAGATGGGCACAACCAGGGCAACTACCCCAGTCCCTGTAGCAGGGACTGGGGGCGGTTTTAACTTTGATCCAGCCTTTTGCTTTTATTTGAGTATGTAGGGGGATTTATAATTCTCCGGGTATCACCAACCCTGGTAATGGTTCTGTATCTATTGATATAATGCAAACATGGTTATAGCAGTGCATGCACAGGAAAGCGAAAGGTTCCCAAAGATTTATAGGTTCCTATTGTATCTATTCAAAACCATTCAAGGGGATGGGTACAACCAGGGCAACTGCCTCAGGCACTGCAGCAGGGGAGGGGACCACAGCCCATAGTAACCAAAATTTTAAAAAGCGTTTAGAAAAAAAATACATAGTGAAAAAAAATTGCCATCTGGCACTAATTAAAAAATGGTAGCTATTATTTCTGTTCGTCTCAAAAATATAAGTTTCTTGCGAAAAAAATATGGTTATTTCGAAAAAACAAATGTGAAACCACTGATCTTTCTCGTTTTTTTTTCTAGCTGGGCTAGGGGGTGACCGGAACATCATAGAGAGATGTGCAATAGCTCATTCAAACGGAAATTTAATTTGCTCGTGCTATTTTTAAGTGACCAAAAGCATAGATCAAATTTCAGCAGGGATCAAATTGTCTGGCAAGATTTTCCTGTGAAAAAATGTGGTTAATGTCCACAAAAATGCTGAAAGGTGGCTGTACTTTCTTGTTGCACAGAAGTGTTTTTGCATTTATCTAATGCTTTATTTTATTTAGAGATAGCGCTGTTTTAACGGACTTACAGACAAGAACCAAATGGAGTCCTAGTTAAGTGAAGGCGCATTAAGGCAATTATTTACTGCTGTATTCTGTAAAGTCCAAATTGGAAGCTCAGAATTTTATGGTTCCTGCTCGCCTGCCTGCTGTCACCTTGTTGTACTGCTATACCTCTAATATAGCCTGCTGGTCTGCTGAATTAAAGTTGTGATTGATTATTGTTGTCATATCTAAGAGAATAGATTTGTCTAGAGAAGAATGCACAAGGAAATCCAACATCAGTGCTTCAAGCTCTAGGGAGCTTCGGTCTGACTCCACAATCCAATACAGTGGTCATGAATCAATAATAGAACAGATCATAATGCTTACCTCCCAAATCAATATGTTGAAAATAAGCAAAAGCTCCTAGCTGAGTCCCTGGATGAAAGCACCCTTAAAGCAACCATGACTGAAATTATCCATGATGTGATGTCTGGAGAAGTTGAATCCATGGTTGATAGTTCACTGAAGAAGCTTTCAGCTTCACATATAGACTCACTTATAGCTGCAAATATCACTGCAGATAAATTGGAGTCAATCAAGCAAGATGTGTATACCAGCTTGAAACTTGATTTTGATCTGATGATTGTGAAACTTGAAACTGAAACTTGAATTGATGATTTTGATTGTGGAAAAATTCCTTAAACAACATGACTCTAAAATCTCAAAACTAGAATCAGCTATAAATTCTCTTGATTGCAGAATTTCTGACCTGCAGAGAATGCAGCACAACATTGACAGACTAAATGATCAAAATGAACAACAGAGAATGTCAAACCAAATCATCCTATTTGGAATGAAGGAGGACACTACACCTGAAGCATCTGAAAACAAATTGCTTGCTCTCTGTAGCTAAAAATTTCCAGGAATTCCTATCTGTCAGAGCGATTTGATATCTGTCAGAAGAATTGGGAAATTGGGACTTAATCCACGTTCTATGATTGTTGAGTTCTGCAACTCAAGAGTACAACAACTTATCCTTAAGCAAAGGAAAAATCTAAAAGGAAATGGTGTTCTTGTCAAAATCTTTAACCAAAACAAGACTGGTAGTTCTGAACTATACTAAAGCCAAGTTTGGCAAGAAATCTTTGTGGTCCAGTGGTGGAGAAATATTTCTCAAAACTCCTCATGGGAAGACTATAAAGCTAAGAAGCACTAATGAAGTTGATATATTCCATGGTTTTCTAGATACAAAGAGTGGATCCTCACATGATTAGCCTAGATTGTTGTGTATGTGTGTTTGTGTCAATCTCATCTAATTTTCTTGCCACAATATGGTTCATGTGTTTTTCTTTATATGTTTTCAGGCTTACTTCATTAGTTCATCTGATTTTTCGTATCTGATGGGCTCTTCACTGCTCAATTCAGTTGTGTTTGATAAACCAAGTTTTAATGCTAGAAGTGATATAGAAACTGCAGATCCTATTCTTGAATGTCTAACTAAGTCTAGCTGTAATTATTATATTACTGATGATTTTTTGTAAAAATGTACTGCCCTCTCTTGGTTCTAATAGTGCTTTTAATGTATTTTGTGTAAATATTCGAGGTCTAAGAGATACATGGGAAGCACTGTTGTCTTTCCTATGTACTAATGAGTGTCGCCCACTTGATCCAATAGGACTAACTGAAAGATGGCTTTCAGAAAGTGATGATCTAGCAGTATATGACCTATCTGGCTACAATGCTATTCATATCACAAGAATGCTAACAAAGTGTTCAGGGGGGGGGTTCATTGTTTATCAAAACTATGCATAAGTTTGTCAGAAGGCCTGACCTTGAAGGTCTTTTTTCATAATTATTTAATAATAGAATGGTTTACTCTTTGATTATTGATATAAATAACCCGATGATAAAGTGTGAGACACTATGTTTATTTTATAAGCCCCCTCCTTTCACTACACATCTGTTTTGTGAATTATTTGATGAGCTTTCTGAGGTAGGGAGTTTTCTAAAAAAAAATGTGTGAGTATTCTTGGTGACTTGAACTGTAATTTATTAAAAATTGGAGCAGACAAAGAATCAGACCATTTATTTGATATATTATCTTCATCTTCTACCAACAATATTTTTTTCCTTCACGCGTTGGCCCTGTTAGAAATTCAGCTACCCTAATAGACAACATTGGCATTTCTTTTTCTTCTAGTTTAAAATTCTCTTCTGGAATTATTTTTTCCAATATTTCTGACCATTTCCCATTTTTCTTTCTATACCAATATCTAGTGTAAAGCAGACTATGGATGACTAAGATGAGTCCCTATTTAGACATTATAGTGATACAAATATCTCTAAATTAATCTCGTGCCTTCAGATGAATGATTGGTCGAAAGTACTTAGAGATAAAGATGTTAATATTGCTAGCGAAATTTTCACTAGGCGTATGGAATTATTGGCGGATAAGAATTTCCCAGTAAAAAAAAGGCGAAAATGTCTGACCCCGAATTGCCCGGGGATGACAGTAAATCTAATAAGCCATATTTAGGAGTATAATCATGGAATTTCTCACTAAAAATACCAATTTCAGAGAGAGATATTGAGCATTGTTTAAGATAGGAAAATAGTATTAGATCAAAATGGAGTAGATTATACTTAAGATAATTTTAATTGTATACTGACAGATACTGATATCACAGCTCCTGTAAGACCATGAAGCGCGTTATAGATTAGTTTGTGGTTGTGAGGCTACGTACTTACTTTTGACTCCTAAATCAATATTCTTGTTTCTTATACTTGGCTTTTGTGTTTTCAGTAAAGCGCCAGTTTTCTGTGATCCTACACACATAGGGAAATATCACCAGTTGATTTTTTCCGCACTAGTTTTATTGATATATGTTAAATAGGCTGTGAAGTAATAACCTTTGTTCGTTTTAAGTTTTAACTTCGATCTTTACTCCCCCTCGAAAAAACTCTGTGTTTTTAAATTAATACTTTTTTAAGCAACCAGCTCTATATCTGTTGATACACAAATACTAAAACATTAATCAACTGCTTTGAAGGTATATATATATATATATATATATATATATATATATATATATATATATATATATATATATATATATATATATATATATATATATATATATATATATATATATAGCCTATATGTTAAAAAAAAATAGTCATAGCGCTGTAAAACAGAGCAGTTTATAGACTAAATAATTGTCTTTCTAGAACCCAAGATATAGAAGGAGAAACGGGGTTCTGTATCTCATTAAAATATTTGCTTAACAGCCAAGAAATTAAGGTTTTTGTCATATTTGTTCAGGGAACAGCAGATGAGATAGAAGAAACTCATCCGTCAAAAGTGTCATGGTTCAAACCCTAAGGAATTCCTTCATTGAAAACAAAAAAAAAGTTTTCGAGGGAACATTCTCTATATATAATTTTTACCTCTGAGGATGCACGTAATATAGGAACAACTATTCGAAGGGTTTTCTTCTCCTCTGTCACACATGTCAACAACTTTTTGTTAATGATCCTGCCTCAGTAGTACGTGTAGAACCACACTACAAATTTTACTGATAGTTGATTACATCCTTGAAAATATTAAACCCCCTAGTTCCAATTGTTACAAAATTTATTTTAAGCTTAAATTCAGATTTTTTAGTTAAATTTTCCAAATTTAAATAAAATCTAAATTTATTCATTCCTTCTCATCACCCTCTATTAATTTAAGGTACATGCAAAACTGTTCCAAAAGGACTGTTCAGGCTTACGTATAAAAAAAAAAAAACAAGTAAACTGCACGCAAATAAAAATTTGTTCACCAGATGTTTTCAATTATCAAAGCAAATTTTTAGTTATTGTTGTTAAACTTGCACAACTGCCATTTTGTTAAATTAGCAGACTCAGCACTCTCTCTTTATTATAATCTCAATAAAAACCACTCCTAAAATTTCTTTGATTTTTCATTTCAATAAATCATTTTTGGCAAAACAAAAATATTAGACTTCTCTTCTTTCCGCTCTTAAATACACAGGTGGCATGAAAGTCGGCAGCCTATTGGCCTCAAATGGTCCACGTACAATTTTTAGCACAGAAAATAGGAGTCGCTTCTGTTAATTTCTAACACACTGAGAGAAGCGTGTACAAATTTTATCACAGATTTTCGTGCACAGGGCGCATTATTTTATGAATTATACGTCATATCAAACAGTTCGTGGTAACGAACTGTAGTAAGGAGAGACCCGGCTCAATAGTAAACGAAACTATAAAAAACGGATTTTTGATACTAAAAGATACATCATGCTGATTTTAAATATAAATGTTTCACCAAATTTATTCTTTGTTATCAAAAGTTACGAGCCTGAGAACATTTGCCTTATTTTGGAAAATAGGGGGAAACACCCCCTAAAAGTCATAGAATCTTAACGAAAATCACACCATCGTATTTGGCGTATCAGAGAACCCTATGGCAAAAGTTTCAAGCTCCTATCTACAAAAATGTGGAACTTCGTATTTTTTGCCAGAAGATCGATCGCGGGCGTGTTTATTTGTTTTTTTGTTGTTTTTTTTCCAGGGGTCATCGTATCGACCAAATGGTCCTAGAATGTCGCAAGAGGGCTCATTCTAACGGAAATGAAAAGTTCTAGTGCCCTTTTTAAGTGACCAAAAAATTGGAGGGCACCTAGGCCCCATCCCACGCTCATTTTTTCTTTAAGTTAACGGACCAAAATTTTGAGATAGCCATTTTGTTCAGCATAGTCGAAAACCATAATAACTATGTCTTTGGGGATGACTTACTCCCCGACAGTCCCCGGGGGAGGGGTTGCAAGTTTCAAACTTTGACCAGTGTTTACATACAGTAATGGTTATCGGGAAGTGTGCAGACGTTTTCGGGGTGATTTTTTGGTTTGGGGGGGTTGAGGGGAGGGGGTTATGTGGGAGGATCTTTCCTTGGAGGAATATGTCATGGGGGAAGAGAAATTCAATGAAGGTGGCGCAGGATTTTCTAGCATTACTATATAAAAAAAAAACAATGAAAAAATAAACATGAAAAAGTTTTTTCAACTGAAAGTAAGGAGCAGCATTAAAACTTAAAATGAAAAGAGATTATTAAGCATATGAAGGGTTCTTCTCCTCCTAAATACCTCGCTCTTTATGCTAAAGTATTTTTAGAAATTTCAACTATTTATTCTACGACCTTTCTGATTCAGGGGTCATTCTTAAAGAATTGGGACACAACTTAAGCTTTAGTGTAAAGAGCGAGGTATTAACGAGGGGACAAACCCCCTCATATACATAATACAAATATAAGAATATAGAAGTTCGTTATTTAAGTTAATTCTTAAGTTACGTATATTTTTTAGTAATAAAAACGTTCGTTAAAATTTAAAAGTTCTAGTTGCCTTTTTAAGTAACCGAAAAATTGGAGGGCACCTAGACCTCCTCCCTCGCCCCTTATTTCTCAAAATCGTCTGATCAAAACTAAGAGAAAGCCATTTAGTCAAAAAAAAAAGAATTAATATGGTAATTTCATTTTAATAATTTATGTGCGGAGAGCCAAAATCAAACATGCATTAATTCAAAAACGTTCAGAAATTAAATAAAAAAACTAATTTTTTTTAAACTGAAAGTAAGGAGCCACATTAAAACTTAAAAAAAACAGAAATTACTCCGTGTATGAAAGAGGCTGTTTCCTTCTCAACGCCCCGCTCTTTACGCTTAAGTTTTTTACTGTTTAATAAAGTGGAATTGAGAGAAAGAGTCAAACTTTTTTACTGTTTAATAAAGTAGAATTGAGAGAAAGAGTCAAACTTTAGTTCTTTCAAATTAAATTGAAAACATAATTCTTTAGAATCAAATTTGTACAAATCAATGTTTGTACATTAGAGGAGAGGGGAGTAAAAGCATAGCGGCTCAGCATACCTAATGTGTTAAGTACAATTATTCCGCATATTATGAAGTAATATTTATTCTCTAACTTCACATTGTCCATATACTTTACCACCCCCTTGATGTGCAAATATATAGCCCAAATTACATATTTTCCATAAATTCTATCACTTCTCTTTACCTTGTCTCACGCTAAGCTGGAAAAAACTAACGATAAACAAACCGATTCTATAATACGTCATTCAATGAACAACTTGAGCTGTAGGGCGTTGATCACACCAGTACCCTTCTTTCTAACTTTCCATCAGATTTTCAAGGAGGCACACTCGTGCCTCTATAAAGAGGCGACACACGACAATGTTAAGCGATCTTCGGTTCCAGTGGTCGCAGACGGATGGGGAGGGATGCATTTCGTAGCCCGAGCTCCAACTAAGAAACCTGCAAAATTTCATCCCCCTCCAACTTTTTCTTCATGGGGAAAATCTGGCCGAAAGTTTCGACCTGTCTACCCAAGCCCCCCTTTAACGTTGTCCGATCGGGCTGAAATTCACAAGTTAAGGTCCCCTAAGGCCCAGGAGCTTATCCGCGAAATTTCAGCTTGATCCGATAACTCCTTCCCTGTTTTCCAGAAACCACGCATAGCCACTTAAAATTCATTTACTTTTTTTTCCTAGACGCCTACAGGTCACATCCGACATCGGATCTGGGTGTACGAAGACTCATTCGATGCGGAATTCTCCGAGTAAGTGCCCATGAAAGTTTCGTAGGAAAATCTTAACCCCCTGAAAGTTTCGACCCTCCAACCCCCCCACCCCTTTTAACGTTGTCCGATCGGGCTGAAATTCACAAGTTAAGGTCCCCTACGGCCCAGGAGCTTATCCGCGAAATTTCAGCTTGATCCAATAACTCCTTCCCTGTTTTCCAGAAACCACCCATTAGCTATTTAATTAACGGATTTCTCTCCATAAGAGCCCATGTTAATTTGAAATTTTTAAAAGCTATTGAGAAGTTATATTTACACACATGCAAGTTATTAGCTCAGTTGGTAGAGTGTGAGACTTTTAATCCTCGGGTCAAGGGTTCAAGTCACTTACGGGTGGTTTTTTTTCACAACATCAAAAAAATTTTGATAACACCTGGACAGCTTATCATTTGAGAGATAACAGAATATTAGCTTCTTATGAGCAAAAGAAACATTTCGGTCATTCTATCTATTTTTTTTCTATTCTATACAATGATTTAAAAGCGGGGGGGGGGGGTTCCTCTCCTAATTCCTGTACGAGGAGTACAGGAATTATTAAATTACATCCACCATGGATTGTAGAAAAACGTACAGAATTAATATGAAAAAAAATTAAACCTGTACAAAAGAGTCTTTAAAAGCGGGGGGGTTTGCCTCTCCTAATAGTCTTCTTATAGTCCTAATAGTCTAATAGT